>NC_030811.1:110081774-110382723 GCF_001704415.2 Capra hircus
GAGGGCTCAGCATTCAGCCCCTGCTGTCCCCAGAGTTTATTGAAAGGTTCAGAAGAAAAAAATACATTAAAAACAGAAAATTATAGCTCCTGTACTTGTGGACACACTTTCCCACCTGAAAATATCTCTAAGAAATAAAACAGGCAAACGTACAAGTATCTTCTGGGGCCAAGTACTTGGGCCAGTAGACCAGAAGCAGAGCTCTAGAATCTAAGATTTCCCCCCAATGAATCCACTTCTGGAGAAGAAAGGGGTCGTTAGGCCAGTCCTCAAGCCATCTTGGTTATCTTGCTGATTTTCCAGTGGCTGTAGGGTTTTTGGAAAAGGAAATGGCAACCCCCTCCAGTATTCTTGCCTGGATAATCCCATGGACAGAGAATAGCAGGCTACGTACAGTCCATGGGGCCGCAAAGAGTCAGACACGACTTTAGCAGCTAAGCACACATGCAGTGGCTTTCGAGTCAGGGATCTATCACTACAAATGGGTGTGTTCATGTTCAGTCACTCAGCCGTGTCTGACTCTGCAACTCTGTGCACCGTAGCCCACCAGGCTCCTCTGTCCATGGAATTTTCCAAGCAAGAATACTGGAGTCGGGTACCATTTCATCCTCCAGGGGATCTTCCTGACCCAGGGATCGAACCAGTGTCTCTTGCATCTCCTGCATTGGCAGGCGGATCACTACAAATAGGATCAGGAAAAAAAAAAACCCTGCAAAATGTGCCCAACACTGTCCCCATCAAATGTCCACCTCTCACATATGCAAAGGAGTCTACTCAAGTGAATAGAACCACCATGGTAAGGACTGGGCTCACTCCAAGTAAAGCCCAGAAACTGCTCATCCAGTTAACCTGGGGGCTGGCACCAAGCAGTCACTTTCCCTTCCCATAGGTGGAAAAACTGTGCCAAGAGCCTTTTGGAATAATGAAATGAACTTTCTTTTTTTGAGGGCTGTAACTGCCTACAGGCATAACTGCCATGAATCATCGTCCATCATTTCTTTATTTGTCATTTATTGACTTTGAAAAGAACATCAATAACCACACACAGGAACTTCCCCTTTGGCAAAAGAAAACAGTTCTAGCAAAGTAATTCGTGCACACCTCTGGGTAAATACCGAAAATAACAGCTAGCAATGGATGGCCCCACTCCAGCACTCTTGCCTGGAAATCCCGTGGGCGGAGGAGCCTGGTGGGCTGCAGCCCATGGGGTTGCTAAGAGTCGGACACGACTGGGCGACTTCACTTTCACTCTTCCCTTTCATGCATTGGAGAAGGAAATGGCAACCCACTCCGGTGTTCTTGCCCGGAGGAGCCTGGTGGGCTGCTGTCCATGGGGTCGCACAGAGTCCGACACGACTGAAGCGACTTAGCAGCAGCAGCAGCAGCAGCAGTGGATGAATGCATGGGAAACGGTCTTCCAGAGGGGAGACCCAGCCCTGGGGGGCCTGTGCCTTCATTTAAGGACTGAGTAAGTGCCAAGCGCACCTCAGAGGACCCCAGCAGTGCATTCCTTCTTGTCTCAACGAGCCTGGAGAAAAGGGAGTCAGGTACCTAGGAGCAGACTCTGACAGAGCTGGGAGCTTCGGGTTTGAAAAGAAAAGAAAATTGCTTTGTAGCATTATGTTATTAATCTAATAGGACACCATAGTGGAATGTTATTCCAGGACAGTTAAACAAAACCACTCTAAAACGATACCTAACCCTTTTTACTGTCTGGAATAGAAAATGAAGGGGTATTTTTCCTTGTTAAAAATATATAGAATTTTGAGAGTATGGTCTGCTTCCTAATTTTAAGATTTTATCTGCTTCCTAATTTTAAGATGGTTTCCAAGCAAAAATTTTGCCCTATTTAAATTCATTTGTTTTTCTATATGTCCTTTATTCAATATTTTTCCAGTTAGCCTGCAAACAAACCAAAGGAAGACTTGAGATTTATCTTTTAAGTCTCCAAATAATGAAATAAATATTGATTTTCAACTGTGGAGTATGGCAGCTGTAATTTCAGAACACCAAATAAAATGATTTGCTGAAAAAAAAAAAAGATTCCTCAAATTTTAAAAAAAATCATCCTCTGAAATTAGACTGCTTTCAGACATGAACAATATCGCTAGAATTTCTTGAGAGTATAAAATTTTATTTCAGAAATAAACTTTGAAGGTTGAAAATATTACGTAACTGAACTGGTGTTTAACAAATTGGTAAGTTGGCCTGTGTTCATATTCTAGCTCTTTTTCAAGCTCATTAAGGACTATTTAACTGCTGTTGAGGACATGCTCCTTCCAGGGGCAGTGCACTCAAGACTCCCCCCCACACACACACTCCCAGGCCCAGTGCTTCCCACGTTGCAGAAACCAGTACTCGAGAAACCAAGCACCACACTCAGAGAGTTGGAGAACTCGGGTTTATTACACCAGTGGGCCCAGAGGACTTAACACTCCAAGCTCTGAGCCCTGAACAAAGGGATTACAGAGTTTTTATAGACAGACTGTAGTGGGCAACACTAGCTCTTAACAGCCTGGTTTAAACTAAGGGGTTTTGTGCACAGGAGCAGAAGCCAAGATGGGGAGGGGGGGGTGCCTGCCTGGACTGGCATGATGAAGCAGGTTTGCAGGAGCTCGGCCATTGCAAAGAGCAGGACAAGGGTGAGTGAGATAAACTCCAGTTCCTAGTATTTCAAGTCCCCACTTTCTGAGACTACGTGACCTACTGATCTAGACTTTGCAAGGGGCAAGCTGAGTTACAGAGGCAGAAGGAGAAGGAGGTTATGTAAAGTTTCAACTTTTCCTCTTCACCCACTCCTCATCCCTCGGCCTTTTTCTTCTCACCTCATTCCTCCCCATCTTCTGAGGAAGTTCCCTTTGTGTCTTTGTCTTGACTTTACCTCCATCCTGAGATGTCTTCCCTCTCTGAATCTGCCTTCTCTTTCCTTCTCCTTCTCTGTAAGGCTGTCTCCTTCCTCTCGAGTATCACTTTTAAATTTTTTCTCCTCTTTCTCTCTTCCAGCTCATCCTAAAGGGGAGCCAACAGTTTTTTAAACTGTTGTTTTCCTTGAATACAGATGTGGCTACCTATTCTAAATTTAAAAAATAAGCCGGTAGAATATTTTCTTTTTATTTCATCAGAAACTGTTTTGCACTTATATTTTTTTAATAGTCAAACCACAAACATCTCCAGGTCATTAACTATGTACTAGGGATAGAGATTAAATATAAGACATAGTCTTTTAAAGGTTTCATAGTTTAGTGGGCTCCTCTTTGCTTGTTTTAACTGAAGATCAGTAATCCTTAGTAGAACAAGTATTCCTCAATAGAATAAACATTCCATATGTTTAAGGAAAGGAAATGAATAAATCATTTTTCTTTCCTTATTATCTATGGTTTTATTCTCTAGGTCCAATTAAATTCAGAGATCCATTTCATGAATAATGCAGTATTACAGGTAGTTAGTGAATCTCCAGCATTCCCAGCTTGGGGTAAAGAACTGTAACTTACTGCTTTCTTTACCGCTATTTGACAGTTGGTTCTGAGATAGAAACATAGCCAAAATATTTTTCCTTTGGCTCTTGGACTATTATTCTAGCAGTGTTGTTTTCATTGCTACACGCATCTCTTACCTAACTGAACTGGTGTTTAACAAATTGGTAAGTTGGCCTGTGTCCATATCCTAGTACTCGGTCATTTGTTTATTGAATTCATGGCTGCATTTATTTAAATGCTGTCTGTCGACCTCATTAAACACTCTTGGCACAGTTTGTGTTAAACCCAACTTGCTCATAGGACATTCACGTAAGTCAACCTTTTAGTTTCAAAAAGAAATTATCTACAGAATTGAGTGATGGCTTACTCTTTATACTTATTGGCTTATAAATGTAGTTTTCTTGAACTCGTTCAAAACTCTCATTATTTGCAGCTGTACAAGGGAATGAATGAATTTAAGGTTCTTCAACCTGTAGACCTGGAAATCTGTAGAACATTTTGCATATCTCTTCACTAGGTAAGCATTCATGGGCAACGCAGTGCATTTAAGTGAAATAAGGAAAGCACATTTTGAGGAAAGTGGTGGAAATGTATATTCATCTGGAATCAGTGAAGAAATCAAGCCAGATGCCTCTTACTCACTGGTCCTTTTAACACAGAATAAAGGCATTTATAAGAGTCTGACTGCAGATTTTCCAGCATACCCACAATGCACTGTGCTGCAGAGGAGCGTGATGGGGCAAGAGTTCCCAGTGGCAGTCTTTATCGTGCCGACAGAAGAGAGAAAAGGACGGGACTTTCCAATTACCTTTTTTGTATCATGTTTCCTACAAAGCTCAATTAGTTCTAATCTATACTTTCCCTTTCCTCAGCACTGACACTATCCTATCTAATGTACAAGTGTGGAAACTTTTATTTGTAAAATCTTCAGCAGGCTTTGTTTTATTAAATTTTAAATTACTGCACTTTTAACTTTTCATTCCCAAATTTCCTTGTTGCTGTTTGTACCGTGGAATAATAAAGATGATTGTCACAAAAGCAAGAGTGTGCCTTCTCCTAGGTTTTCAGTCACCAATGGAGTTTTTTCAAAGACTTGTAAAACACTGAAGGAAATGACTTATTAAAGTCTGATTTTTACTTTTGTTTAAGAAACAGTGGATTCAAATAAATTATTATTCTTTTGCTTGTATATAGCCTTGATTCTTTGTCTTGTAGAGTAAAAATCTTACATAAATTCACATTATAGTTTTATATTTTTTGATCCCTTTTCCGCAGTGTGCATCATGGAGCGCTACCAAAATAAGACTGTTGCTCGCACATGGCTATTTACTTTTCAGGCTTGAAATTTTTGCTTTATTGGATTGTGAATTCTCCTTGTATATTGCTGTAATTTTTTAAAAAACAAAAACAGAAACCAAATGTAGAATTTAAAAACACCATTTTATAATTCCCAAATGAAACAACTGATTCAGATACCAGTTAGCACTAGGCAAGACTGCTAGATAAGAGTTACCAGATAAAACTACCAAGAATTCTGTTGTAGAAACACTGCGTAGGAAAGGTGGTCAGGCCCAGAGAGAAGCAGGTAGGCAAAGCAGCACGGAGAGCTGCAGGGCACGGTGAGGCCTGGGGAGTGGGGTCGGAACAGTCATCCAAGTCTTGTAGATCTTGAAGATGAAAGACGAATGTTTATATTCATTGACTTTGGCTACAGCTACTCTGACCTGCCAGTGCCACTCTTTAGGACTTCATTCTGGCTAAATAAAGGCAGAAGCAGTCTAAATATGCAGCACTGGGGGGTTTAAGATGACATCAGTGACATTAAGCCCATGCAGTGACTCACCTTCCAACTATTAAAAAAGAACTATGACAAGATTTTCCAACTTTAAGCTATGTCTCATGGCCTATTATACAGAAGAAAGAAAAGAGCATTTCCTGCAAATCAAAACTATGATGAAGCATTACCTCACAAAGGAGGTACATCTGGAGAAAATGCTAATTCTGAAAGATACATGCACCCCAGTGTTCACTGCAGCACCATCTACAATCGGCAAGACATGGAAACACCTGAATGTCCATCAACAGATGAATGGATAAAGAAGATGGGGTAGTTATATACAATGGAATGTTAGATGACCATGAAAAAGAATGAAATAATGTCATTTGCAGCAACATGGATGAACCTAGAGATTATCATTCTAAGTGAAGTAAGCCAGAGAAAGACAAATATCATTTGATATTGCTTATATATGGAATCAAAAAATGATATAAATGAACTAATTTACAAAACATAAATAGACCTACGGGCATAGAAAACAAACTTATGGTTACCTAAAAGGAAAGGGAGGGGAGGACTAAATTAAGAGTTTGGGATTAACATATATACACTACTATATATAAAATAGGTAACCAACAAGGACCTACTGTATAGCACAGGGGATGCTACTCAATATTTTGTAATAACCTAAAAGGGAAAAGAGCCTGAAAAAAATCACTTTGTTGTACACCTCAAACTAACAATATTGTAAATTAACCACAATAAAAAACAAAAGTTTTAAGAAGAATAAAAACAATAGCATTTCTTTTTAAAATGCATTTCGAGTAAACCACTATATTTATACTATACCTCTTATATTTTTGTAGAAGCACATGGTGAAAGGAAAACTAAGTCCTACAACTTACCCATTCTTTCCTGCTCTTTTTTCTCTACCAGCCTTATATATTTTTCTGCTGGAAAAGTCCATCAGTTCTACCACAAATATTTTCTTCTACATTTGGTTAAAAAAAAAAAAGGTATTATCTAATTAAAAAAGGAATCCATGCCCATTGTTAAAAGTGTATCTATACTTGGAAATGCAGAAGGCTAACCATAAAGCAATTAAAATCACCTGTAGAGAGTAGACCAGAAACGTTCTCATGACAAAAGAAAAAAATGTAATTATGTGAGGTGATGGATGTGTTTGTTAACTAACCTTATTGTGGTAATTATTTTACAATATAAATCACCACACCTTAGACTTTCACAATGTTATATGTCAATTATATCTCAATAAATCTGGAAAAAATAAATATGAAATTGCTTGTAATTTCACTCCCCGAAAAAAAAAAAAAAACCTGTTAGAATTTTCTCAGGTTAGTCATGCATACATTTATTCCTACTCTCTCCAGTTCCAGAAAGGATTTATGGTAGCTCATATAAATGCATAATATAACAAGATAAAATATACCCCTCAAAATAAAGGTGATAAAGAAAACAGGATGAAGGAAAAATGAGAGTTTACTAAAGCAATGTGAAAAAAGAAATGAGGTTAATAACTAGTATGATGAATTCCCCTTCATCTGAGAATACTGTTTTATAGCCCTGAGATCATGTGGCGTATACAGGAGGATGTCTAAGGAGGGGCCTCTAAACCAAATGCAATCTGTAGTTGTCAGAGCTGAAGAAAGGTTGCAGTCTTATTGTAGGGCTAGGAGAGAGCAGATAGCTTTCCCAGGCACCCAGTCACCCCAGGACCATCCGCCTCTCTCCTTTCTCAAGCTTGAATTCTCTTCCAAAGACCATGTATCTCCTTACTTGGAGTTCAGTTCTGTCGCTCAGTCAAGTCTGACTCTGCGACCCCATGGACTGCAGCACGCCAGGCTTCCCTGTCCATCAGCAGCTCCCAGAGTTTGCTCAGGCTCATGTCCATCGAGTCGGTGATGCCATCCAACCATCTCATCCTCTGTCGTCCCCTTCTCCCCTTGCCTTCAGTCTTTCCCAGCATCAGA
The DNA here is from genome assembly GCF_001704415.2 of Capra hircus. Lineage (NCBI taxonomy): Eukaryota > Metazoa > Chordata > Mammalia > Artiodactyla > Bovidae > Capra > Capra hircus. Next base: position 110,089,019 of record NC_030811.1, read on the forward strand.
GTCTTTTCCAATGAGTCAGTTCTTCTCATCAGGTGGCCAAAGTATTGGAGCTTCAGCTTCAACATCAGTCCTTCCAATGAACATTCAGGACTGATTTCCTTTAGGGTTGACTGATTGGATCTTCTTGCAGTCCAAGGGACTCTCAAGAGTCCTCTCCAGCACCAAGAGTCTAACTACAATAAGCTACTGCTGCTTCGCTGTGTTCCTGTTCCAGATCAGATTTGGGAACACTTTAAAACATAGACAGTCTTAAACAGCTTTTTTCTTGTTTGCTTCAAAATGACAATTTTTTTATCGAGGTATAATGGATGTACAATATTGTAAGTTCTAGGTGTACAACATAGTGATTCACAATTTTAAAGATTGTATTCCACTTATAGTTATAAAATATTGGCTATATTCTCTGTGATGTACAATATATCTTGTAGCTTATTTAATTTTTATTTTTTATTTATTTTTTAATAGCTGACTAACAATGTTGTGATGGTGTCAAGTGAGCAGTGAAGGGACTCAGCCGTACCTATACATGTATCGATTCGTCCCCAAATTCCCCTCCCATCCAGGTTGCCACATAACGTTGAGCAGAATTCCGGTGCTATACAGTAGGTCCTTATTGGTTATGTGTTTTAAATATAACATTAAACAGCCTTTTCTTACATAGGTAATTATACATTTGCATGATTCACAAATCAAAATCCTATAAAAAGTATGCATTGAGAAAACTTTTTTTATCAGTGTTTGGTTTTGGGTTTTGGTTTGCCACAACCAAGGGAAATATAAGCACATATCCTTATCTTTTTGAAACTCACATTTCAATCGCAGGTAATTCTTCTTAATTTTGTATCTCTCACACACGCAAAAACACACAGACCCTGTTGGCGCTTGGTTCCACTCAAAGTGGCGAGGAATTGCTGAAGGGAGAAATGTGAAAGGATCTAGAATCCAATTAACTTTTGCTGACACTGGTGTGTAACACCGGATGACTCACTGCTTTTTAGTAAATGGGGATGAAAATCTCATAAATTAATCAAGGGAAGTGATGAACCAACCCAGATGTTCACCTAATTAACAAATTAATCTTTAAAAAAACAGCCTTAAGTTCTTTCCTTATTACTAAACATAATCGTGGCTGTTGTTAAAGTTTTTAACTTTATATTCCTGCTTCTAACTTGCAAGAAAATCATATTCCTCCTGCTTATTATTTTGAAAGAGTATATCCTACTGGTACTCTTTTAAGCAAAAAAATTCATATCCTTATGAATAAAACAAATTTCCTTGTTTTTCTGACCTTTGAGCACTTCCATATTAATAAGACAATTTCAGTTAACATAAACTGCACACATACACTCCAAGAAGGTTCATGTGATCCCTAAATTTTACAAAATCACACACCCTATAAAGTTCTGTTTAATAAAATTGTATGATAGCTCAGTACATGGCATATAGTTTACTATATGTTATTAAAGATTTAACTGATTTTCAGAAACTTGTAATTTTCTGCTTCTGTATGCTTCTATCATCCCTGTGAACTTATATGTCACTTTTATATATTCTTCTAAAGTTCATGTGCAAATATATATGAATGTGTTTGTTTTAGTTTCATAAGGCACTAAGAAAGCAGAGATTTCTTTCTAATGAGTACACAGAAATAAGACACAGCACTTGGATGTAACACTGATGCTCTCCTTTCTTCTCATTTACCAGATACCCTTCTTAGTGGAATTATGTTAACCTTGAAGTTTACAAATACTTGTATAACTATTACCCGCATAGATCGTCCCAAGAACCTTGGGAGCTAGAAAAAAGCGTGGCTGCTTTATAGATGAAAAAACAAATACTCAGAAAGTTAAAAGACTTGCTCAAGTCACTTACATAGAATGTATTTTGTGCATAACCCACACAATATTCCCCTATACATTTTTTATTTATTTTTTAATAGAAGGATTATTGCTTTACAGAATTACAATTTTAAAAATTTGTTTTAATTGGAGGATAATTGCTTTACAATGTTGTGTTGGTTTCTGCTGTACAACATGAATCAGCTTTACAGGTACATATATTTCTTCCCTCTTGAACCTCCCTCTCACCCCACCCCCTTCCTACCCCTCTAGGTCATCACAGAGCACCAGGCTGGGCTCCCTGTGTAACACAGCAGCTACCCACGAGGTATCTATTTTATACTTGGCAGCGTGCATATGTAAACACTACTCTCTCAGTTCGTCCCACCCTCTCCTTCCCCCACTGTGTCCTCAAGTCCAGTCTCTACGTCTATATCTCTATCATGCCCTGCAAATAGGTTCATCAGTACCATTTCTCTAGGTTCCGTATCAGTTCAGTTCAGTCACTCCGTCATGTCTGATTCTTTGCGACCTTATGGACTGCAGCACGCCAGGCTTCCCTGTTCATCACCAACTCCCGGAGCTTGCTCAAGCTCATGTCCATCAAGTCAGTGATGCCATCCAACCATCTCATCCTCTGTCGTCCCCTTCTCCTGCCTTCAATCTTTCCCAGCATCAGGGTCTATTCCAATGAGTCAGTTCTTCCCATCAGGTGGCCACAGTATTGGAGCTTCAGCTTCAGCATCAGTCCTTCCAGTGAATATTCAGGACTGATTTCCTTTACAATTGACTGGTTGATCTCTTGTAGTCCAAGGGACTCTCAAGAGTCGTCTCCAACACTACAGTTCAAAAGCATCAATTCTTTAGTCCTCAGCTTTCTTTATGGTCCAACTTGCACATCCATATATGACTACTGGAAAAACCATAGCCTTGACTAGATGGACCTTTGTCAACAAAGTAATGTCTCTGCTTTTTCATATGCTATCTAGGTTGGACATAGCTTTTCTTCCAAGGATCAAGTGTCTTTTAATTTCATGGCTCCAGTCACCCTCTGCAGTGATTTTGGAGCCCAAGAAAATAGTCTGTCACTGTTTCCATTGTTTCCCCATCTATTTGCCATGAAGTTTTGGGACCAGATGCCATGATCTTCACTTTTGAATGTTGAGTTTTAAACCAGCTTTTTCACTCTCCTCTTTCACTTTTGTCAGGAGGCTCTTTAATTCCTCATCGCTTTCTGCCATAAGGATGGTGTCATCTGCATATCCAAGGTCACTGGTTCCGTATATAGATGTGTTAATACACAACATTTTTTTTCTCTTTTTGACTTACTTCACTCTGTATGGTCAGCTCTAGGTTCATCCACCTCAGTTCCTCCCCTATACTGTAAATCTTCTTTAGATGACTTATAATACCTAACACAACATAAATGCTTTGTAAATAGTTGTAAATGCAATGTTAATGCTGTGTCAATAGTTGTCTGCAAGGCAAATTGAAGTTTTCCTTTGGGGAACTTTCTGGAATTTTTTTTTTTTTAGTGTTTTAAATCTATGATTGGTTGGATCCAGGATGAAGAACCCCCATATATGGATAGCTGACAGTATTCGTTTGGTTTTTGTTTGTATCTGAGAACTTTCTCATTTGAATATACTCCTAGGGGAGATGACAACTCTTTTGCTCACCACACAATGGGCGTAAACCTGCAGATTGTTTCTTCCCTGAAGCAGAATTCCACTTTAGGTTTATGGCAGAGGATTTCTGAAGCTTCAAACTAGTCAGTCCCTTAAATTCTACAAAAACCAGTTGTCCTAGGTGATGGTAACTTCAGAGACCACACCCAGTGGTCATGCTCATGACAGCCAGTTCTTCTGAGTGTCCCCTGTTTCATCCATTCCATTATATGCACTTTAAAAGACTTACAATATATGGTTTCAAATTGTAATGAATAGGATTCCCTATGCTTTGTATATTTAATGAAGACACCATGGTTAGGAGGCAACTGTTTCCAATAATCATCCAGTCCTTTGAGACTGAAGCTCAGAGCTCTTGATAACCTTGGGGAGTCATTTTTCCTTGCTTCCTGGACTTGGGTGCCTATTTCTTTTCCCAGTTTATAACTTTCTTAGTGGCTCAAATGGTAAAGAATCCACCCGCAATGCAGAAGACCTGGGTTCAATCCTTGTGTTGGGACGGTCCCCTGAAGAAGGAAATGGCAACCCACTCCAGTGTTCTTGCCTGGAGAATTCAATGGACAGAGGACCCTGGTGGGCTGCAGTCCATGGGGTTTACTAAGAGACATGACAGAGCAACTAATACTTTGACTTTCTTTCACTTCACTATATGTTTTCTTCTTGGAGAAAACAAAAGCTATGGAAACAGAAGAATGAAAGCTTCTGCAGAGACAATTGGTCTGTTTAGGAACATTTTGCAAATGACATGCTGAGGCATAGTCCACAGACTAGACAAGATAAACGCAAAGAGGCTTGCATTGTTACACAGTCTCAAATATGACAGTTAATACTAAAAGTATAAGTTAGAATGTCCAGTCGAGTTGATTTACAGGTAAGTTAAGAACAGGAAGGATTATTTTTCTAGAATTGTTTATAGCTTGTGGGTGGCTGAGCTGTCCATACAAAATCCTTTCCAACCTGGGGTTCTGAAAGTGGCTCCATTCCCTGATCCGTTAGTGCCACCTATGGTTCCAAATTAGAAAGTGTTAGGTTAAAGTATAAAATCTATGTATTAGAAACGGTAATCTGATTTTAAATTAGAGTATTTATCATTCTATTATATTTTGCCCTCTGAGTTTCACTAAATGAATAGAATGTCTTTCTGGAGGGCAAATCTCCCAATATACATTAGCAGATTTTAAAATGTTTATACTCTTTAATCCAGTTTAGACTCTTTAAACCAGTCAATCCTAAAGGAAATCAACCCTGAATATTCATTGGAAAGACTGCTGAAAGTGAAGCTCCAATACTTTGGCCACCTGATGTGAAGAGCCAGCTCATTGGAAAAGACCCTGATGCTGGGAAAGATTGAAGACAAAAGGGGAAGGGGACAACAGAGGATGAGATGGTTAGATAGCATCACTGACTCAGTGGAATGAATCTGAGCAAACTCTGGGAGATAGTGGAGGAGAGGAGCCTGGCATCCTGAAGTCCACGGGGTCACAAAGAGTGAGACATGACTTAGTGACTGAACAACAAAACCAGTAATCCATGTTTAAGAGATGATGAGACACAAAGACACACGTAAAGAATATTTAGTCCAGTATTAAAGTAACTAAATGTTCAAATGATTCTAAGTCATATATGAGATGGAATATGATGCAGCCGTTTAAAAATATCAAAAAAGAGAAAATTATTTTTAGTTGTAATTTCTATCATTTGTATCCTTTTAGAAAGATTTCAACTCTTTCAGAAACTGTCAGAACCCTAAAGAGACAATAAAACTGCAGTATACAATAACACACCAAAAACAAAATTGACAACCCACAAAACTAAGAAGCTATGTGCCTAAAAAATAGAACTTATAGATGTGCTAATTGTTTTCTTCTTTTTCTGTACCAATCAAGATAAATGAGACAAAATCGGTACTTTGCAGAGAAAACAGAAGTGGAAACTTCTTTCCAACTGGAAACTCTTTCTTCTTTCTAAAATAAAAAATGCATACTTCTGTGGGGCCTTCATCCTGGTCTGCATTTCTCCATCATAGAGGAAACTAATCTCCCTACCTCTGCTTTGGCGTCTACCCCTGTTACCTACTCACCAGCTTAATACCATCCATTATCCTTCTCTTCTGTATTTCCAACCAGCGGAATGTATCCCACCAGTTTTAAAGTACAGTCATGTGTGATGTCCAAACTAATAAGAATTCCTCACTCAAACCCACATCCTCTACCTCCTGACTTCTGGCAAAATATCGTCTTATCTTATCTCTCACTTCACAGTCAAGCTTCTTAATTTATATATTTGTTATTACAATTTTCATACCTCCTGCTCAGTCTTAAACTCACTCCAGTCTGGTATGTGCCCCCATCACTCTATTAAAACGGCTCCCTATAAAATCACTAGTGACCTCCAGGTTGCTAAACGTGGGCTTTTTCCAGTGTTCATTGTAGTGTCTCAACAGTAGTCAACACCCTTGACCAACGCTTCCTTCCTGAAACTCACAGGACTCTTGGTTCCCCCACCCCACCCCCAACCCCCCCAGCCACCCCTCCCCCCACCTTCTCTAGGCACTTCTTTGTTCCTTTCGCCTCTCATCCTCCTCTTCCCAACCATTCAATATCATAGCTCAGCCTTTGACTCTCTTCTCAGTCTTTAATATCTTCCTAGGAAATTCCCTATAGCTATAATTTATATTACCACCTATATATAGGTGATTCACAAACCCTAATTTCTGGCCCAGTACTTTCCTCTGAGCTCCAAGAACACATGTGAAAAATATGTATTTCTTCACTTTTTAGAGATCTCGATGGTAGGTCCCTCAATCTCTATTAAGCAAAACCTAACTCATGAGTTTTCCTTCCAAACTTACTCTTCCATTGTCCTCTTTCAGTTCTATAAATGGCCCACCATCACGCTTGCTGCACACAGCAAATGCTAAAACTCATCTTTGATGTTTCCCTCTCCTCCATTATGCACATTTAATCCATCTCCAAGCTCCGTGACTTCTACTTCCTACTTCTTAAATCCATCGTCTCTCTGTCTCCACCATCATGTCAATTCAGGTCACCATTATCTCTTGTCCGTGTTACTACATTACAGCCCTATTAGTTTTAATAGTGTTATTTCTTTTTACTTAACCTGTACACCATTGGTTTAATTTTTGTCTAAATTCACTAGCCAGGACCTCCATGCAGTTTTAGACAAGCGTGATGGTAAGAGAGGATGTCTTTGCCTTTTTTCCTCATCTTAGTGGAAAAGCATCCAGTTTCTTACCATTAAATATGGTTTTGTGTATGTTAGTTGCTCGGTTGTGTCCAACTCTTTGCGATCCCATGGACTACAGCCCACCAGCCTCCTCTGTCCATGGAATTCTCCAGGCAAGAATACTGGCATGGGAAGATCCCTTCTCCAGGGGGATCTTCCAGACCCCAAAATCAAACCCAGGTCTCCTGCTTTGCAGAGGGATTCTTTACCATCTGAGCCACTAGGGAATCCCAAGTACGGTATTAATTCTAGGTTTTTTTGTAGATGTTCTTCTTCAGGCAGAGAAATTTCTCCACTACTCTTAGATTGCTGAGAGTTTTTATTATGAAAGGTGTTCAGTCAGTTCAATCATTCAGTCGTGCCCAACTCTTTGTGACCCCATGGACTACAGCATGCCAGGCTTCTCTGTTCATCACCAATTCCTGGAGTTTGCTCAAACTCAAGTCCATAGAGTCGGTGATGTCATCCAATCATCTCATCCTATGTCATCCCCTTGACCTCCCACCTTCAATGTTTCCCAGCATCAGGGTCTTTTCCAATGAGTCAGCTCTTCGCATTAGATGGCCAAAATATTGGAGTTTCAGCTTCAGCATCAGTCCTTCCAATGAATATTCAGGACTGATTTCCTTTAGTATGGACTGGTTGGATCTCCTCGCAGTCCAAAGGGCTCTCAAGAGTCTTCTCCTACACCACAGTTCAAAAGCATCAATTCTGTGGTGCTCAGCTTTCTTTATAGTCCAACTCTGACATCCATACATGACCACTGGAAAAACCAGACTTTGCCAATTGCCTTTACTCAGCTGACATGATCATATGATTTTTTTTTCCCCTAACCCATTGATGGATGGATTACATTAATTTTCAAATGTTGAACAAACCTTCCATAACTGAAATAAATCTTACTTGATTGTGATGTATAATTCTTATTAAAGACTGTCAGATTTCATTTGCTAACACCTTTTTGAGGAATTTTTTCATGTGTGTTCATAAAAGATATTAGTTTGCAATTTTCCTTTCTCATGTCTTGGTCTAGTTTTGGTATTTGACAATTGCTAACTTCATAGAGTGAGTCAGGATGTGTTCCCTCAGCTTCCGTTTTCTGGAAAAGATTATACACAACTAGTGTTGTGTATTTTTTTAATGTCTGGCAGAAATCACCTGTAAAAGCATCTAGGCATGTCTTTTCTTTTTGGGAAGGTTATTAATTGTTGATTGGATATCTTAAAATATAGGCCAGTTTATATTAACTATTTCTCCTTGTGTGAGTTTTAATAATTTGTATATTGCAAGGAATTGGTCTATTTCATCAAAGACACCAAATTTGTAATTATAGAGTTGTTTGTGGTATTCTTCTTTTACCTTTTCTACTGTCAGTGGGATAAGCAGTGATGCCCTCTCTTTCAATATTATCCATTTATGTTTTTTCCCTTTATTAGTCTGTATTATGGGTTGAATTGTGTGCTCAGACGCTTCAGTCATAGCCAACTCTTTTCGACCTTAGGGACTGTAGCCCTCCAGGCTCCTCTATGAGGCTTTCCAGACAAGAATACTGGAGTGGGTTGCTATGCCCTCCTCCAGGGATCTTCCTAACCAAGGGATCAAACCCATGGCTCTTAGGTCTCCTGCACTGCTAGGCGGGTTCTTTACCACTAGCACCACCGGAGAAGCCCCCCTTCAGTCCTAACTCCTAGTAATTTCTGATACCTAGAAATGTGACCTCTTAAATAGTCATGGCAGATGTAACTAGTTATAATTTGGTAATACCAGGATAGAGTGGACCTCTAGTCTAATGTCCGGTGTGCTTATAAAGAGAACGCCATGTGAAAATACAGACATATACAAGGAGGCCTATGTGAAGACACCAGGAAACTATGTACAAGCCAAGGAGCAGCTTAGGCCTCCAGAAGACGGAAAAGAGGCATGAAACAGACGCCCTTCACACCCTTGAAAGAAACCAACCCTCTCCACAGCTTGATTTTTGACTTCTAGACTCCAGAACTCTGAGACAATGCACTTCTGTTGTTTACGCCATTCAATTTGTGGTAATTTATTTCAGTAGCCTTAGAAAATTACAATACTGAGCTCTGGGAATGTATGAGCTGGAGGTTGCAAGAAGCTTTAAACTTCTCTAGAGTTCTTGTTTCTGTAGCCCCCTTAAATACAGTCTGTATTTTTAAGTTCTTTTTAACTATAATCCACTGTGACTAGCCTGGAAGCCTGTTCATGTGGAGCTAAGGGAAGGTATGGGGAGGGAAAGTATCCTATAATCTTATAATTAAATAGCAGTCTTTTAGTGGAACCATATCCCTGAGCTGTGACTCACAGCTGTTTCTTGGCTCCTAAACCCTTCAGTTCAGTTAAGTTCAGTCGCACAGTTGTGTTTGACTCTTTGCAACCCCATGAACTGCAGCACGCCAGACTTCCCTGTCCATCACCAACTCCCGGAGTTTACTCAAACTCATGTCCATTGAGTTGGTGATGCCTCCAACCATCTCATCCTCTGTCGTCCCCTTCTCCTCCCACCTTCAATCTTTCCCAGCATCAGGGTCTTTGAAAATGAATCAGTTCTTCGCATCAGATGGCCAAAGTATTGGAGTTTCAGCTTCAACATCAGTCCTTCCAATGAATCTTCAGGACTGATCTCCTATAGGACGGACGGTTGGATCTCCTTGCAGTCCAAGGGACTCCCAAGAGTCTTCTCCAACACCACAGTTCAAAAGCATCAATTCTTTGGTGCCCAGCTTTTTGTATAGTCCAACTCTCACATCTATACATGACTACTAGAAAAACCATAGCTTTGACTAGATGGAACTTTGTTGGCAAAGTAATGTCTCTGTTCTTTAATATGCTGTCTATTTGGGCATAACTTTCTTTCCAAGGAGTAAGCATCTTTTAATTTCATGGCTGCAGTCACCATCTGCAGTGATTTTGGAGCCAAAAACAGTAAACTCTGTCACTGTTTCTACTGTTTCCCCATCTATTTGCCATGAAGTGATAGGACCAGATGCCATGATCTCAGTTTTCTGAATGTTGAGCTTTAAGCCAACTTTTTCACTCTCCTCTTTCACTTTCATCAGGAAGCTCTTTAGTTCTTCACATTCTGCCATAAGGGTGGTGTCATTTGCATATCAGAGGTTTTTGATATTTCTCCCAGCAATCTTGACTCCAGCTTGTGCTTAATCCAGCCCAACATTTCTCATGATGTACTCTGCATATAAGTTAAATAAGCAGGGTGACAATAAACAGCCTTGACGTATTCCTTTCCCAATTTGGAACCACTCTATAGTTCCATGTCCAGTTCTAACAGTTGCTTCTTGACCTACATACAGATTTCTCAGGAGGCAGGTAATTCCTATCTCTTGAAGAATTCTCCACAGTCTGCTGTGATCCACACAAAGGCTTTGGCATAGTCAATAAAGCCGATGTAGATGTTTTTCTGGAACTCTCTCACTTTTTCAATGATTCAGTGAATGTTGGCGATTTGATCTCTGATTCCTCTGCCTTTTCTAAATTCAGCTTGAACATCTGGAAGTACACAGCTCACATACTGTTGAAGCCTGGCTTGGAGAATTTTGAACATTATTTTGCTAGCTTGTGCTGCTGCTGCTGCTAAGTCACTTCATTCTTGTCTGACTCTGTGTGACCCCATAGATGGCAGCCCACCAGGCTCCCCAGTTCTTGGGCTTCTCCAGGCAAAAATACTGGAGTGGGTTGCCATTTCCTTCTCCAATGCATGAAAGTGAAAAGTGAAAGGGAAGTTGCTCAGTCGTGTCCAACTCGTCGTGACCCCATGGACTGAAGCCCACCAGGCTCCTCCCATCCGTGGGATTTTCCAGGCAAGGGTACTGGAGTGGGGTGCCATTGCCTTCTCCTGCTAGCATGTGAGATGAGTGCAATTGTGTGGTAGTTTGAGCATTCTTTGGCATTGCCTTTCTTTGGGATTGGAATGAAAACTGACCTTTTCCTGTCCTGTGGCCACTGCTGAGTTTTCCAGATTTGCTCACATATTGAGTGCAGCACTTTAACAGCATCATCTTTTAAGATTTGAAATAGCTCAACTGGAATTCCATCACCTCCACTAGCTTTGTTTGTGGTGATGCTTCCTAAGGCCCACTTGATTTCACATTCCAGGATGTCTGGCTCTAGGTGAGTGATCACACCATCATGGGTATTTGGGTCATGAAGATCTTTTTTGTCTAGTACTCTTCTTAATATCTTCTGCTTCTGTTAGGTCCAGACCATTTCTGTCCTTTATCAAGCCCATCTTTGCATGAAATGTTCCCTTGGTATCTCTAATTTTCTTGAAGAGATCTCTAGTCTTTCCTATGCTATTGTTTTCCTCTATTTCTTTGCACTGATCACTGAGGAAGGCGTTCTTATCTCTCCTTGCTATTCTTTGGAACTCTGCATTCAAATGGGTATATCTTTCCTTTTCTCCTTTGCCATTCACATCTCTTCTTTTTTTTTATTTTTTTTTAATTATAAAATCTTTAATTCTTACATGCATTCCCAAACATGAACCCCCCTCCCACCTCCCTCCCCATAACATCTCTCTGGGTCATCCCCATGCACCAGCTCCAAGCATGCTGTATCCTGCATCAGACATAGACTGGCGATTCAATTCTTACATGATAGTATACATGTTAGAATGTCATTCTCCCTATTCAGACAACCATTTTGCCTTTTTGCATTTCTTTTTCCTGGGGATGGTCTTGATCACTACCTCTTGTACAATATCACGAACCTCCATCCATAGTTCTTCAGGCACTCTGTCTATCAGATCTAATCCCTTGAATTATTTGTCACTTCCACTTTATAATCATAAGGTATTTGATTTAGGTCATACCTGAATGGTCTAGTGGTTTTCCCTACTTTCTTCAATTTAAGTCTGAATTTGGCAATAATGAGTTCATGATCTGGGCCACAGTCAGCTCCTGGTCTTGTTTTTGCTGACTGTATAGAGCTTCTCCATCTTTGGCTGCAAAGAATATAATCAATCTGGTTTCATGTTGACCATCTAGTGATGTCCATGTGTAGAGTCTTCTCTTGTGTTGTTTTAGGAGGGTGTTTGCTATGACTAGTGCGTTCTCTTGGCCAAACTCTGTTAGCCTTTGCCCTGCTTCATTCTTTACTCCAAGGCCAAATTTTCTGGCTACTTCAGGTATTTCCTGACTTCCTACTTTTGCATTCCGGTCCCCTATAATGTAAAGGACATCTTTTTCAGGTGTTAGTTCTAGAAGGTCATGTAGGTCTTCATAGAACTGTTCAACTTCAGCTTTTTCAGCATTACTGGTGGGGGCATAGACTTGGATTACCGTGATATTGAATGGTTTGCCTTGGAAATGAACAGAGGTCATTCTGTCGTTTTTGAGGTTGCTGTACTGCATTTTGGTACTTGGATACATACTGCCTCCAAGTACTGATTATATTCTTTGCAGCCAAAGATGGAGAAGCTCTATACAGTCAACAAAAGCAAGGCCAGGAGCTGACTGTGGCTCAGATCACAAACTCCTTATTGCCAAATTCAGACTTAAATTGAAGAAAGTAGGGAAAACCACTAGGCCATTGAGGTATGGCCTAAATCAAATCCCTTATGATTATACAGTGGAAGTGAGAAATAGATTTAAGGGCCTAGATCTGATAGATAGAGTGCCTGGTGAATTATGGACGGAGGTTCGTGACATTGTACAGGAGACAGGGATCAAGACCATCCCCATGGCAAAGAAATGCAAAAAAGCAAAATGGCTGTCTGGGGACTCCTTACAAATAGCTGTGAATAGAAGAGAAGGGAAAAGCAAAGGAGAAAAGGAAAGATATAAGCATCTGAATGCAGAGTTCCAAAGAATAGCAAGAAGAGATAAGAAAGCCTTCCTCAGCAATCAATGCAAAGAAATAGAGGGAAACAACAGAATGGGAAAGACTAGAGATCTCCTCAAGACAATTAGAGATACCAAGGGAACATTTCATGCAAAGATGGGCTCAATAAAGGACAGAAATGGTATGGACCTAACAGAAGCAGAAGATATTAAGAAGAGGTGGCAAGAATACACGGAAGAACTGTACAAAAAAGATCTTCACGACCAAGATAATCATGATGGTGTGATCACTCACCTAGAGCCAGACATCCTGGAATGTGAAGTCAAGTGGGCCTTAGAAAGCATCACTACAAACAAAGCTAGTGGAGGTGATGGAATTCCAGTTGAGCTGTTTCAAATCCTGAAAGATGATGCTGTGAAAGTGCTGCACTCAATATGCCAGCAAATTTGGAAAACTTGGCAATGGCCACAGGACAGGAAAAGGTCAGATTTCATTCCAATCCCAAAGAAAGGCAATGCCAAAGAATGCTCAGACTACTGCACAATTGCACTCATCTCACACACTAGTAAAGTAATGCTCAAAATTCTCCAAGCCAGGCTTCAGCAATAAATGAACCGTGAACACTCAGATGTTCAAACTGGTTTTAGAAAAGGCAGAGGAACCAGAGATCAAATTGCCGACATCCGCTGGATCATCGAAAAAGCAAGAGAGTTCCAGAAAAACATCTATTTCTGCTTTACTGACTATGCCAAAGCCTTTGACTGTGTGGATCACAATCAACTGTGGAAAATTCTGAAAGAGATGGGAATACCAGACCACCTAACCTGCCTCTTGAGAAACCTATATGCAGGTCAGGAAGCAACAGTTTTTAGAACTGGACATGGAACAACAGACTGGTTCCAAATAGGAAAAAGAGTACGTTAAGGCTGTATATTGTCACCCTGCTTATTTAACTTCTATGCAGAGTACATCATGAGAAACACTGGGCTGGAAGAAGCACAAGCTGGAATCAAGATTGCCGGGAGAAATATCAATCACCTCAGATATGCAGATGACACCACCCTTATGGCAGAAAGTGAAGTGGAACTCAAAAGCCTCTTGATGCAAGTGAAGGTGGAGAGTGAAAAAGTTGGCTTAAAGCTCAACATTCAGAAAAGGAAGATCATGGCATGTGGTCCCATCACTTCATGGGAAATAGATGGGGAAACAGTGGAAACAGACTTTATTTTTGTGGGCTCCAAAATCACTGCAGATGGTGACTGCAGCCATGAAATTAAAGATGCTTACTCCTTGGAAAAAAAGTTATGACCAACCTAGATAGCATGTTGAAAAGCAGAGACACTACTTTGCCAACAAAGGTCCATCTAGTCAAGGCTATGGTTTTTCCAGTGGTCATGTATGGATGTGAGAGTTGGACTGTGAAGAAAGCTGAGCACCAAAGAACTGATGCTTTTGAACTGTGGTGCTGGAGAAGACTCTTGAGAGTCCCTTGGACTGCAAGGAGATCCAACCTGTCCATTCTGAAGGAGATCAGCCCTGGGATTTCTTTGGGCGGAATGATGCTGAAGCTGAAACTCCAGTACTTTGGCCACCTCATGCGAAGAGTTGACTCATTGGAAAAGACCCTGATGCTGGGAGGGATTGGGGGCATGAGGAGAAGGGGATGACAGAGGATGAGATGGCTGGATGGCATCACGGACTCGATGGACGTGAGTCTGAATGAACTCCGGGAGTTGGTGATGGACAGGGGGGGCTGGCATGCTGTGATTATGGTATCGCGAAGAGATGGACACGACTGAGCGACTAAACTGAACTGAACTGCATTTCGGACTCTTGTTGACTATGATGGCTACTCCATTTCTTTTAAGTGATTCTTGCCAACAGTAGTAGATATAATGGTCATCTGAGTTAAATTCACCATTTCCAGTCCATTTTATTTCGCTGTTTCCTAAAATGTTGATGTTCACTCTTGCCATCTCCCTTTTGACCACTTCCAATTTGCCTTAATTCACAATCCTAACATCCAGGTTCCTATGCAATATGGCTCTTTATAGCACCAGATTTTACTTCCATCACCAGTCATATCCACAACTGGATGGTCTTTTTTTTTTTTTTTTTTTTTTGCTTTGGCTTTGTCTCTTCATTCTTTCTGGAGTTATTTCTCCACTGACCTCCAGTAGCATATTGGGCACCTACTAACCTGGGGAGTTAATCTTTCAGTGTCCTATCTCTTTGCCTTTTCATACTGTTTATGGGGTTCTCAAGGCAAGAATACTGAAGTGGTTTGCCATTCCCTTCTCCAGTGGACCACGTTTTGTCAGAACTCTCCACCATGACCTGTCCGTCTTGGGTGGCCCTACACGGCACAGCTGTTTCATTGAGTTAGACAAGGCTGTGTTCCATGTGATCAGATTGGGTAGTTTTCTGTGATTGTGGTTTTCAGTCTGTCTGCCCTCTGATGGAGAAGGATCAGAGACTTATGGACGTTTCCTGATAGGAAAGACTGACTGAGAGGGAACCTGGGTCTTGTTCTGATGGGTGGGCCCATGCTTGGTAAATCTTTAACCCAATTTTCTGTTGATGGGTGGGGCTATGTTCTTTCCCTGTTATTTGACCTGAGGCCAAACTATGGTGGAGGGAATGAAGATAATGGTGACCTCCTTCAAAAGGCCCCATGCAGGCACTGCTGCTCAGTGCCCCCAAGCCTGCAGCAGGCCCCCGCCAACACCCTTCTGACCCAGTCCTCTGCTGACCCATACCTCCTCAGGAGACACTCAAACACAGTTCTGTCTCGGTCTGTGTGGGGTCTCCCTAACCATAACCCTAACCTTAAGCCCTAAGCCTAACCCTTAGATAAGACAGAAAGGATGAAGGGAACTTGAGTTGGGTAAATGCCATTTGCAGTGGGTGAAGTAAGACTCTGGTAGCCTTTTCTCCTGGAAAGTAGGCCTTTGTTATGAACAGGGCTAAAAGTTTATTTCACAATGGTTACTTTGCTCCTCCCTTTGCCCCAGCTATAAGGCAGAATTTTCTTAGTTCTTCACCAAGAGTTTCCTGGAGATAAAACCCATGCAAGTGTGGGGACCCCTCTAAGACTGAAAGTTTCTCATTCTCATGCTAGTTAATATTCAACTTTTAGCATTTTATCAAAATTACCATTCAGATAAGTGGATTTCAACTATGATTTTTTTAATTTGCTTATACGTGCAGATTTCAGGATGACAGTTCACTTTGTAAGTTTTTTGATGGGTCCAAGAAAAGTCACGGATTTTCATTTCATTCAGTATTTTTCTTGTTGTAAGGAGAAGAGAAGAGCAACTATTTCCAAGCTCAGTGGTGTCCGACTCTTTGCAGCCCCATGGACTGCAGCATGCCAGACTTCCCTGTCCTTCACTATCTCCTGGAGTTTGCTCAAACTCATGTCAATGATGCCATCCAACCATTCATTCAAAGCTAAAACCAGAAGTCAGTTTTTGTTTTTGTTTTTTAATTGAAATATAGCTGATTTACAATGTTGTGTTAGTTTCTCGTGCATAGCATAGTGTATGTGCTATGTGTATATACATATAAATATATTCAGCCTAAATCTTAGCATTCTTTAGAATCACCTGGAGGGCTTATCAAGCTGCAGATTTTGGACTCCACTCCCAGAGTACCTAATTCAGTAGGTCATGTTACCTGAGAACTTGCCTTTAACAAGTTTCAGGTGATGTTAAAGTGACTGATCTATGGACCAAATTTGAGAACCATTGTTTCCTTCCAGTATTGTCCTAACTGAAATGTAAACAATGTGTGTTTAAATAATAGGAAAATTTTAGATTGTGTAACAGGCAGTTCAAAAGGTAGCGCTTTTTTTTTTATGAACTCAAGTAATCATGTCAGTTGCTTTCACAATATCCTTATTTCAGATACTAGGATCAAGTTACAGAGTACAGTATTAGAAGTATCACAATACATTGGTGTTTAAAACTTTAATAACTTGTTTTAAAACTATTTATATCCATTGACATTCTCTCAGCTGAGTGCACCATCATAAGGATAATGAACATCCTTCCAGCTCAGATTCTGTTCTTGCTTTTGTCCCATCAGACTGTCAGCTCCTCCGTGAGAAGACAGTTTGTTGCCAGGAGTCAGTGTGAGGAATCCCGCCCGTGACAAGGTCATGAGGAAGGAAGGCGTGCTCAGACTTCAGGGGCCCCTCTGGAAATTCCTAAGCATGTACCCCAACAAAAATCTGCCGGCTTTGGTGCTCTGCTTTTCCACTCTTTTGACATTTTCTGGAAAAAGTCAATTCAGGGCTTTAGTCTTCTGCATTTGAAAGAGTGTTTCAATCCAAAAATCCCTCTGATGGCTTCTAGCCTGCCTACAGGACTCGTACAGCTGCACATGTGATTGTTTGAGGCCTCCTGACCGCAGGAGGCACAGGAAGCTTAAAACATCCTAGGAATGTAGGGGCTTCCGAAGAGTCAAAATCTTTAGAATAGGACTGATTAAAAGTTTCATTTGTTAAGTCAATACTTGCTGCCAAATTTTCATATCCTTTATTTGTAGATATAGTTGGTATATAGAAAAACAAGTAGTAGACTTGGTATTAGCAACATTAGATCTTTGAGTTAAGTACCTTCTTTGTTATAACCCACTGCACCTTTGTTCTATAGAGATGTAACTTTAATGCTTTAAGGAGATGCAGATTAAAGAAAAACACTTCAGGGGAAACAAAATTAACATTCATTAAGGAAGAGAGCCAAAAAGTGTTAACAAGCCACTTGGCCAGAAGATAATGTAAATCACCTGAGACCTTTTGTATACAAAATGATATACGGACAGAATCTGGGTTGCGAACGCTACATAATTTTGTGTTACCCATTGATCTTCATGTTTTATCAAAAGTATAAAAGGCCTTCTGAACAATAAAGGTGGGGACCAGCCTCTCTGACCAGTTTCTCGAACTAGTCTCTCGGCCTGGTTTCTTGGGAATCTGGCTCCCCTCGTGTCTTTCTCTCTCTTCTCTCCCTTTCCCTCCCTCTGCTCTTTACTTTAATTTCAGGCTGAATTTCCATCTGGGGCACGGAGGCTCGCCAGGTCTACTTACTTGCCCTGGCTGTTAAGACCCGCGCGAAAGGGAGCTTAAGGCGAGGCACCCTTAGATATTCAAGCGGGCGCCGGTGGCCCAACGTAGATGGTGCAAATTCCTTGTCTGGAATTTTATTGGTCTTCCGCGTAAACCAAGCTATTCAGCCCTCTTCCTCCACTTAATCTTCCTACTATGCTCTAGTTTCTTAATCTAATCTTATATCAATCAATAAACAAGTCTTTCCACGCCAACGCCGTCCACCCTTCGAATTCCCTGGATCCACCGGGGCTGGACCCCGGCAGTTTGTCATCTTTGTGGCGTATAGAGCACCCAGCCACATGTTTTTTGCTTTTGTAGGCATTCAATATACATTAGATTGAGAAACCTTGATTTTTAAAATCTGAGTATTAGAGAAACACTTGTTCCTTCTCTCATGTAATAATACACAATGGAAGGAACCCTCCCCCTCCCCCTCTGACCCATGCACACATGTATACACACACACACACACGCACACACACTTTCAGCATTTCTTTTTCTTTTTACCCCGCATTCCCTCCTCTGCACAGGGGCTGTGTCGCACTGACTAAATCCTCCCAGGCCCCCTCCCCTGTGGTCCTCACACTCCTCTCTGGTTCCCTACGATGAGCTCGTAAGGCAGCCCCAGTCTTGCTCCTCTGGTGTAGTCCTTGTCCACGCTGCTGCTTGGTTTCTTCTCCAGCCCCTCTGTGTGTCTATTTCCCCTGAGTATACAGGACTCAGGATCTAGATTTAGGGTGAGAGAGGGTTTTTTTTTAAATCTAAGTACCATTGATTTACAGTGTTTCAGCTGTACAGCAAAGTGATTCAGTGATATGTGTGTGTATATGTATATACATTTACTTTTCTGAAATTCTTTTCATTATATACCTTTCTCAAATTCTTTTCCATATATGTTATTATGCAATGTTGAATATAGTTCCCTGTGCTATACAGTAGGACCTTGTTGCTTATCCATTTCATATATAATATTTTGCCTCTGTTAATCCCTAGTTCCCAATCCATGTCGTCCCCTACCCCCCATTCCACTTTAGTAACCATGAATTTGTTTGCTATGTCTATGAGTCTGTTTCTCTTCTGTAAATTAGTTCATTTGTATTATCTTTTTAGATGCCACATATAAGTGATATTATGATATTTGTCTTTTCTCTTTCTGAACTAATTCACTCAGTATGACAATCTCTAGGTCTGTCCATGTTGCTAAAAATGGCATTATTTCATTCTTTATGTCTGAGTTATATTCCATTGTGTGTGTGTGTGTATTTATATATACCATATCATCTTTCTCCATCTACCTATTGATGGACATCAGATTTATTTTTTTAAGCACAACATGTGCGTGCATGCTCAGTCACTTTAGTCGTGTCCAACTCTACCTGTCTGACCCTATGGACTATAGCCCGCCAGGCTTCTCTGTCCACGGAGAAAGAAGCACAACATAATATCTATAATTTCTTCTGTGCCATATATTTACATAATCATTTATCGGAGAAGGCAATGGCACCCCACTCCAGTACTCTTGCCTGGAAAGTCCCATAGGCAGAGGAGCCTGGTGGGCTGCAGTCCATGGGGTCGCTAAGAGTCGGACATGACTGAAGCGACTTAGCAGCAGCAGCAGCAGCAGCAATCAATTTATAGAATTTGTTTAAGTTTTACATTTTTAAATGAATGGCTAATTCACCATATTGTTTCATTTTAGTTTCTAATTCATCACTTTCACCATGTAATTCAGTTTTTGCTCTATATAGTTCAAGGTTATGTTATTAAATGCTCACAAATTTATTTTTATATTTTCTTGGTTCAATGTTCTTCATCTCTATTAAAGCTTTTTATCTTACATTCTATTTTACTTCATTTTATATTAACATTTATATACCCTTTGGTCATTTGCCTGATATATTTTTCAATACTTTATTTTAAATAAATCTGAGGTTTTGTTTTTTTTTTTTTAGTTGGGTCTCTTGTAACTGCATATATTCAACATGATAGACTGAATTTCAATAAATGAGTTTAATCCGTTTACACTTGCTGTGATTACTATATATTTATATTCTCTTTGTATTTCCTTCCTATATTTTCCTTTCTTTATTTTTCCATTTTCGTGCCTCCTATTAAACTGATAAAATTATCTGCATTTTCTTGTATCCCCTGCTCTCATGGAAGCTCTAGAATATATCCCTCTAGCCTCCATAGTAGTACACTATATTTTTAAAATAACTTTTATTTCAAAATCTGAAGTTAATACATACCTTTGTAGTCCTTTCTGGAAAATATAGTGCTTTAATATTCTGTTATCAGAACATACACACACACCTAAACACACACTTTGTTATTGCTGGTT
This sequence comes from Capra hircus, assembly GCF_001704415.2. NCBI lineage: Eukaryota > Metazoa > Chordata > Mammalia > Artiodactyla > Bovidae > Capra > Capra hircus. Next base: position 110,109,062 of record NC_030811.1, read on the forward strand.
AGTCTTAGTTAGAGGATTACATTTTCAGCACATTTATCAAGTTGTGTGCCTCCATATTTGCCTTGCTGCTTTATGTGCCTCCAATTTTTTAAGCCACGTGTCTTCCTCCTAAGCTCACTTTTCTTGTTAAAATTCATCCTGTAATCACTTTTTCAATTAGAATCAGTTAGTAATAAATCCTCTAGAAATTTACATCTCTGAAAATGTCTTTAAAAATGTTTACTTTTGAATTATGGTTTACCTAATTGTAAGTTTCTAGGCCAATGTGTATTTTCTCTCAAAATATTGAATATATTATCAGCTGTCTTTTGTCATCAACTGTTTCTAATGAGAATACTGTTCCCTCCCCTCGTTTTTTGTAGATTATTTGGGATTTTTTCTTTGGGGGCTTGAATTTTTATTTATACTTACTGTTTTTCAGTTTTATTATGCTATATCTGGGCTTCCTTGGTGGCTCAGTGGTGAAGAATCTGCCTGCAACCCAGGAGACCCAGGTTCCATCCTTGGGTCGGGAAGATCCCCTGGAGAAGGGAATGGCAACCCACTCCAGTATTCTTGCCTGGAGAGTCCCAAGGACAGAGGAGCCTGGTGGGCTACAGTCCACGGGGTTGCAAAGATTCAGACAAGACAGAAGCAGCTGAGCATGCATGCACACATGCTATACCTAGCTATAGATTTATTTTTATTTATTTTGTTTTTATTTATTATTTTTCTTTTTTAAATCAAAGAATTCAAGTTTTTTCCAGTTCTGAAAAGTATCTGTCATTATCACAGTAAATATTATTTTCTCGCTTTACTTTTTTTTGAAACAGTCATCAGACATTTGTTGAAGTCTCTTAAACTCTTCACTATATATTTTAATTGTTCTTTCGTATATTTTTATTTTTTTCTTTGTGCTTAATGTGGGTAAATCCTCAGAAGTATCTTTCAACACACAACTTATTTTACTATAATCAGATTTTATCATTCTTATTGAATATATGCATATATACATATAAGATGAATATACATGTGTAATATATTACTACATGTATAACATTATATATAATATATGCAACATACACATAAAACAAAATTATATGTATAATATATATGTATATTTATATATATGTGTGTGTGTGTGTATATGTATAATTTCTAAGATTTTCAGTTCACTCTTCTCTATATTTTCTTATTTAACTTCTAAATTTTTCATAGTTTCTTATTTTATTTATGGATAGTATCTCTTCATGTCTCTTTGATAATCCTAAACATCTTTATCAAAAGTCTAATTATTTAGGGGGGAATGAATTTATAGTTAATTTTGTTGTCTGTCTGTTTGACATTAGCTGCTTTGCTTGTTTTGTAATCTTGGTTTGTGAATTTTTTAAGTGAATTTATTCTCTCCCTCTATCTGTTTCTTCACCAGCTTACCATTAGCACTTTGGCAAACTTTCAGCTGATTCCACCTGCATCCAGACTCCCACCTTGGTGATGAAGTTGTCACTGCTGGAGTCCTGGGCTAGTTGTTTTAGTTCAATTCCTGGTAGTTTCTGCTTATGAGCCAGTGTATGTGTCCCCCCAGTTCCCTGAGTAGGCTCAGCCTCACAGAGAGACTGATCCCATCCCTGCCTTTTGTACTGTGACTGGGCAATTACCTGTGGTCTGCTCTTTGCATGGGTGACTCTAGGCTAGCTAGAGAAGGGTCCGTGGGATTTTCTCATAGCTCACTGGAGGGAGTGATCTTGAAGAGGGGGCAATATAAACTGATCCCCCAACATCACCTCTTACTTTACAAGTCACCTCTCAGTGCTGGCACAGTGGAACCCTTTACCTGCTCACTTCACAACTCTTGAAATTATGATCCTTAGGGGGCCAGAGCCTATTCCTTCCTGGCTATCAGCCCTCATGCCCTGAGCCCTACTCGTATTGTCCCAGAGAGTAGGAGGGAGCTTTCCTGTGTCCTTCACTCTCCCTCCTGAGATTATCTCAGGAGGCGCTTTCCTCCAAACCCTCTCTACCTTCTCCCATCCAACTCCTAGAAATCCTTGATTCCACAGCAGGGTAATTTTTTTTTAATGATTGGACCTCCCATCCAGCTTTAAATTCTAAATAGTCTGCTCTGTCTTTTGAAGTCTTGACACAGGAAAATTGAACTTTTGGAATATTAAAGCTAAAATGAGTGGTATCTTTTGGTGGTTGTTGTTGTTTAGTCACTAAGTCGTTTTCAACTCTTTTGCGACCCCATGGACTCTAGCCTGCCAGGCTCCTCTGTCCGTGTGATTTCCCCAACAAGAATCCAGGAGTGGGTTGCCATTTTCTCCTTCATGGGATCTTCCTGACTCAGGGATTGAACCCATGTCTCCTGTGTCTCCTGCTTCGCAGGCAGACTTTTTAACCTCTGAACCACCAGAGAAGCCCGAAGTACATACCTAACCAAACACTTTCTGGCTCAATATGTTTAAGGAAAACTCAGGGAAAATGAGTCGATATTTGAATAGTTAAAGAGCTTCCAAACTCTGAGAAACACAACTTTTAGGTCACTCAGAAACCCCTGGTGCTCACAGACTCTATCCTTTACAAGACATGGGTCAGGTCCCCCAGAAATCTCACTTGCTGTGCATCCTGAATTAAGCAGAACTTCAACTAGGAACACTGATTCTCATGGGCTTATGACTTGGGCAGTCAGTTTCAAGCTTGAAAATTCTTTTTTTTTTTTTAATTCTTTCTTCATTTATTTTTACTTTACAATACTGTATTGGTTTTGCCATACATTGACATGAATCCACCATGGGTGTACATGAGTTCCCAATCCTGAACTCCCCTGCCACTACACTCCCCATATCATCTCTCTGGGTCAACCCAGTGCACCAGCCCCAAGCATCCTGTATCCTGTATCGAACCTAGACTGGCGATTCGTTTCTTACATGATAGTATACATGTTTCAATGCCATTCTCCCAAATCATCCCACCCTCTCCCTCTCCCTCAGAGTCCAAAAGTCTGTTCTATACATCTGTGTCTCTTTTGCCATCTCACATACAGGGTTATCATTACCATCTTTCTAAAGTCCATATATATGTGTTAGTATACTGTATTGGTGTTTTTCTTTCTGGCTTACTTCACTCTGTATAAGTGGCTCCACTTTCATCAACCTCATCAGAACTGATTCAAATGTATTCTTTGTAATGGCTGAGTAATACTCCATTGTGTATAAGTACCACAGCTTTCTTATCCATTCATCTGCTGATGGACATCTAGGTTGTTTCCATGTCCTGGCTATTATAAACAGTGCTGTGATGAACATTGGGGTACACGTGTCTCTTTCAATTCTGGTTTCCTCGGTGTGTATGCCCAGAAATGGGATTGCTGGGTCATAAGGCAGTTCTATTTCCAGTTTTTTAAGGAACCTCCACACTGTTCTCCATAGTGGTTGTACTAGTTTGCATTCCCACCAACAGTGTAAGAAGGTTCCCTTTTCTCCACATCCTCTCCAACATTTATTGCTTGTAGACTTTTTCAGAGCAGCCATTCTGACTGGTGTGAAATGGTACATCATTGTGGTCTTGATTTGCATTTCTCTGATAATGAGTGATGTTGAGCATCTTTTCATGTGTTTGGTAGCCATCTGTATGTCTTCTTTGGAGAAATGTGTATTTAGTTCTTTGGCCCATTTTTTGATTGGGTCATTTATTTTTCTGTAATTGAGCTGCATAAGTTGCTTATATATTTTTGAGGTTAGTTGTTTGTCAGTTTCTTCATTTGCTATTATTTTCTCCCATTCTGAAGGCTGTCTTTTCACCTTGCTTATAGTTTCCTTTGTTGTGCAGAAGCTTTTAATTTTAATTAGATCCCATTTGTTTATTTTTGCTTTTATTTCTAGTATTCTGGGAGGTGGATCATAGAGGATCCTGCTGTGATTTATGTCGGAGAGTGTTTTGCCTGTGTTCTCCTATAGGAGTTTTATAGTTTCTGGTCTTACATTTAGATCCTTAATCCATTTTGAGTTTATTTTTGTGTATGGTGTTAGAAAGTGATCTAGTTTCATTCTTTACAAGTGGTTGACCAGTTTTCCCAGCACCACTTGTTAAAGAGATTGTCTTTAATCCATTGTATATTCTTGCCCACTCTGTCAAAGATAAGGTGTCCATAGGTGTGTGGATTTATCTCTGGGCTTCTTTCTATTTTGTTCCATTGATCTATGTTTCTGTCTTTGTGCCAGTACCATACTGTCTTGATGACTGTGGCTTTGTAGTAGAGCTTGAAGTCAGGCAGGTTGATTCCTCCAGTTCCATTCTTCTTTCTCAAGATTGCTTTGGCTATTCAAGGTTTTTTGTATTTCCATACAAATTGTGAAATTATTTGTTCTAGCTCTGTGACAAATACTGCCAGTAGCTTGATAGGGATTGCACTGAATCTGTAGATTGCTTTGGGTAATATGCTCATTTTCACTATATTGATTCCTCCGATTCATGAACATGGTATATTTCTCCATCTATTAGTGTTCACTTTGATTTCTTTCATCAGTGTTTTATAGTTTTCTATATATAGATGCTAAAGCTGAAACTCCAATACTTTGGCCACCTCATGCGAAGAGTTGACTCATTGGAAAAGACTCTGATGCTGGGAGGGATTGGGGGCAGGAGGAGAAGGGGACGACAGAGGATGAGATGGCTGGATGGCATCACTGACTCAATGGACGTGAGTCTGAGTGAACTCCGGGAGTTGGTGATGGACAGGGAGGCCTGGCATGCTGCGATTCATGGGGTCGCAAAGAGTCAGACATGACTGGGTGACTGAACTGAACTGAACTGATATATAGGTCTTTAGTTTCTTTAGCTAGATATATTCCTAAGTATTTTATTCTTTTTGTTGCAATGGTGAATGGAATTGTTTCCTTAATTTCTTTTTTCTACTTTCTCATTATTAGTGTATAAGAATGCAAGGGATTTCTGTGTGCTGATTTTATATCCTGCAACTTTACTATATTCACTGATTAGCTCTAGTAATTTTCTGGTGGAGTCTTTAGGATTTTCTATGTAGAGGATCATGTCATCTGCAAACAACGAGAGTTTTACTCCTTTTCCAATTTGGATTCCTTTTATTTCTTTTTCTGCTCTGATTGCTGTGGCCATAACTTCCAGAACTATGTTGAATAATAGTGGTGAAAGTGGGCACCCTTGTCTTCCAGCAAACAAAAGCCCAGGTCCAGATGGCTTCACAGCTGAATTCTACCAATAATTTAGAGAAGAGCTAACACCTATCCTACTCAAACTCTTCCAGAAAATTGCAGAGGAAGGTAAACTTCCAAACTCATTCTATGAGGCCACCATCACCCTAATACCAAAACCTGACAAAGATGCCACAATAAAAGAAAACTACAGGCCAATATCACTGATGAACATAGATGTTCATCACAAACATCATAACAAAATGCTTAACAAAATTCTAGCAATCAGAATCCAACAACACATTAAAAAGATCATACACCATGACCAAGTGGGCTTTATCCCAGGGATGCAAGGATTCTTCAATATCCACAAATCAATCAATGTAACTCACCACATTAACAAATTGAAAAATAAAAGCCATATGATTATCTCAATAGATGTAGAGAAAGCCTCTGACAAAATTCAACATCCATTTACGATAAAAACTCTCCAGAAAGCAGGAATAGAAGGAACATACCTCAACATAATAAAAGCTATATATGACAGACCCACAGCAAACTTTATCCTCAATGGTGAAAAATTGAAAGCATTTCCCCTAAAGTCAGGAACAAGACAAGGGTGCCCACTTTCAAGCTTGAAAATTCTTGAATCTCTAGGAAAGTTTATACCAGAAAGAGACAACCTCCAACATAGTTCTTTTGGGGCGGGGCAGGGAACTGAACATGGTCCAAGTGTTTGGAAAAAAATGAAAGGAACACACCAGCTTGGAATGATTACTGTACATTAAAGTTGCCTGAGAAAAGAAAGCAAAAAGCTGCCTCCATCTGGAATCTGCTCCCAAACACTAGAAGCAACCCCAGAGTCTCAGAGCCACAGCTGCTGCTGCAGGCCCATTTCTTTCCCTTACCAGATGGGAAACCCTGTAACAAGTAATACCCCTTCTCTCTAAAGATATACCTGCAAGCTACAGCTGCACATCCAGAATTCATTCTTAATGCTACACCGGATGGTATCTAAAAGGCTTTTTCACATATTGCTTCATCTCACATGATCTTAACAGGATCCCTGTCATCCTCATCTTAAGACATGGAGAGATTGAATGACTTGGCCAAGATCACAAGGCTAAGATATTGTCAAGTCAGGACTTACCAGATCCTTCCAGGACGAAAGTCTTCCTTTGCTTTAAAATGGATCAGTTGAGTGTGATGTATTTTCATGTGAAATCCCATGTGAGTAAACCGTACATTCTATAATTTCTCAGATGGTGTGGATTCCAGAGACGCTCTAGGAAGGAAGACAAACACTACCCAGAGTGGGTATCAACCCCAGTAAGAATAAACTAGTAGAGGGTGGAAGGGATCTGATATAATCAACCTACCACTAGTGCCTGGCTAGTATCCTTGAAGGATGGTGTCACATTAAAAGTTCAGCACTGGTCTATGCTGTGGGCAGTTAGGTCAACATGCAGGGACAATAACTAGATCCAGTTTTGTGAGAGGGAGTCCTTGCTATTTGATACTTGAATAGTCTCAAAAGCTGTTATGGCGAGCTCATCTAAGGAGCTGCTGTGCAAGCATTGAGCTGGCTGAGAACAGAGGCAGTAGTGTCTACAGGATGAGCTGCCATCTGGCCATACAGGGTGGTTGTTTAGTGCCTCCCTTCAGTGGGTGCTCTCTAGACATAACAGAAGACGAAAGGTTGCACATGGTTTGTGAGCACTCCCAAAGATTTGTCCATATGCCTCTTCCTCAAACTCCTGAACAGCTATCTAAACCATCTGCCACTGTTCAAAGGATCCATGTATGTCCATACTTCAGATCATTTCCCCTCCATAGAATGACCCACTGGACAGATTTCCCTTCACTCAAGGTTACTGTTGAGTGTGGCTGTAGCACGGCAAAGTCCATTTTCAGTTAGCGCTGATATACTGAGCTGACTCACCTGTGAACCAAACCTTATTTCCTGCTTTTCTCTTTATCAGTCATGAGGAATTCCCTTGATATCATAAGTATAATTTCAGGGAGAGGCAACAGTGCAACTGAGATAGATGATGTGGAATCCTAGTCCTGTTCTGAGACTGATACACCTTTTATGTGATTACTCGTGTGACCTCTGGACCTACTGAGATGTGATCTGAAGGTGCCATTCTAGCATTTGTGTTTCTTGCCCAGCTTGACCTCGAGACTCATCAAATCTGAGCACATGTAGCTTGTGTTGTGAAACTCAGCCACATAGCCAGTCACTTGATATCCTATGGTCAGGCACTCGGTCTCTTCTAGGGCTTCCTTTTTTTCAAACATAAGTAGTTCTCCACCAAAAAGTCCAGCTGTTACAATAATCCTGGAAAATCTGCAACATGCCTCCAATATTAGGCCTTTTGAGAGACTCCATCCACAAAGGACACCTCTAGTATCTTGGGCTCTGCCAGGCCACATATGCTGAAAAGCAGAGCAGCTTGCACCATCTTCTATAGAGCTCTTTCTTCCTTCCCAGACCATGAGATCTCTAAAAACTTCATCTGTGTGACAGACCCCTTGTACCATGTATCTTTGCTGTCTGGTATGTGTTTCTCTTACTAAGAAATCCAGAGTATTTCCTGTACCGTGAGTCAAATTGGCAAGATGTTATCAGCATAGTGGACAAGTATAAATAAAGCTGCTGCAAACATTCTTGTACATGTGTTTTGGTGGACACATGCATACTTCTTTCTTGGATGTACCTAGAATGTTCAGGTTGAGTAGACAAAATCCAATAGTTTCCCAAGGTGGATATATACATTTACACTCCCATAATCAGTATATGAGCATTCCAGTTGCTTAATCTTAATTTTTATAATATATATACAAAATATATATAGTCTAATTTATCAGTTTTTTCTTTATCATTCAGTTCAGTTCAGTCGCTCAGTCATGTCTGACTCTTTGCGACGCGATGAATTGCAGCACACCAGGCCTCCCTGTCCATCACCAGCTCCTGGAGTTCACTCGAACTCACGTCCATGGAGTCGGTGATACCATCCAGCCATCTCATCCTCGGTCATCCCCTTCTCCTCCTGCCCCCAATCCCTCCCAGCATCAGAGTCTTTTCCAATGAGTCAACTCTTCGCATGAGGTGGCCAAAGTATTAGAGTTTCAGCTTTAGCATCAGTCCTTCGAAAGAATACCCAGGGCTGATCTCCTTTAGAATGGACTGGTTGGATCTCCTTGCAGTCCAAGGGACTCTCAAGAGTCTTCTCCAACACCACAGTTCAAAAGCGTCAATTCTTCAGTGCTCAGCTTTCTTCACAGTTCAACTTTCACTTCCATACATGATTAGCCCTTTTCATATCCTGCTTAAGAAATTTTTGCCTACCTTCATATTCTCCTGTGTTTTGTCTTCAAACTTTTCTTTTGTTTTTGAATGTTTATAGTTTTCATAGATACTGCTGAATTTCTCTCCATTATTCTCATTTACATTTCTATCTTTAGTATTATGAGCTAGCTTATTTCCCCATATCATCCACAACACCAGGTGTTATTAAATTTTTCATGTTGGCAACATGATATGAGATGATATTTTGTAGTTTTTAATACTTTTTTATGAGTGAGGTTGAAAATACTGTATTTATTCATCTTTTTTTTCTTGAAAATCCTCTTCATATCCTTTGCTTATTTTTTTTAATCAGGGTATAGTTGCTTTACAATGTTGTGTTAGTTTCTGCCGGAATGGAATTATTTGTAGAGACATGGATGGACCTAAAAACTGCTAATTTTTTTTAAATTGAAGTCTTCGTTTTTTCCATACTGACTTGTACAGATTCTTTATAAATTACAAAGTTAGCTCTTTAACAGTATTATAAGTGTTACAATTTTCCTGCTTGATTGGTACTCTTTTGGCTTACTTTATGAAATATCTTACAAAGTGATTACATATTTATGCAACTCAAATATATTAACTTTCTCTCTGTATGTTTTTTAGGGCCTTTACTATACCTTTCTCCACTTTAATACTTTTAAAACTTGGTCATGTTTTCTGAGAGTGTATTATTGAATTTATTATGTTTAAATCATTGAGCCATCTGCAATTTAATTTAATGTAATATGGTTGAACTTATCTAATTTTATTTGGTCCTCTATCAGGGAGCATGCTCTGTAATGGTGTGGACGTACCTTGGCATCATTCTCTTAGTCGGGTTAAGCCCCAAAACATAGATTCCAAGAGAGACCACAAGCCTCTCATATACCTTGAGATAGGTCCCATGGTTACTGTATTCCAAATTTATATACATTTCTTTCTTCTTCTTTTTCTTTTTTTTTTTTTCCAAAGAACCGGCTCAACTTTTAAGTACCATTTTTTTCACTTGTCTCTTCAGGAACTGTTTTCATTCTCTTCACAGACAAAGAGAGAAAAAGAGGTGAAATCTATACATTATAATTGCTGATCTGAACTGTATGTGAAAAGATAGACTTAACAGAAGCCCTCCAAGTACCATACTTTCCAGCCTGTCATGCTCTCTATGTGTTTTACTTATTTCTTTCCTTTTTCAGCTTTCAATTGCTGTAGATATTTTGCTGAAGGAAAATCTGATTTTTTTCTGCTGTATTTCTGCTCTCTAGTTGGGGTGAGGATGAAGACATTGAGATGATAGAAGTGGCTTTTTTGCATCCTTTCTCTTGGTTGCTTACTGACCCATTTGGTGGGTTACTCCGTAGGCTAATGAAATTGTCCAGATTTCTTTTTTATTCATTCTTCCTTCATTTTGAATTTTAAAAGTAGATACCACATGTCAGTTCTTACATAATTGTCTCTTTCTATTCATGATTAACACTTTAAGTTTATGGAATAAGCGTGTACCCTTTCCTTTGTCTATATGTGATTAGAGGTTTGTCTATATGTGATAAGAGCCCCTTACCTTATACCTGCTGCTGCTAAGTCGCTTCAGTCGTGTCTGACTCTGTGCGACCCCATAGACGGCAGCTCACCAGGCTTCGCCATCCCTGGGATTCTCCAGGTACGAGCACTGGAGTGGGTTGCCATTTCCTTCTCCATACCTTATACCTAGTAGAAGGCAAAACTAGAAAGCATTTACAGAATGACATGAGAAAATATGATCTCAAAGTAGGGAAGATGTTCTAAATAAGACACAAAAAGCATAAACCACAGGAAAAAGCTCATGAATTTAACCACATTGAAATTAAGAACTTCTGTTTACAACCGCGAAGTAAGTGAAAAGCGAAACTAAGAGCTAGAAGTAAATTTGCAATACACACAGTAACTAAAGGATTAGGACTTAAAACACCCAAAAACAAGCAACAAAAATTATGACCAAACTGATTTTAAAATATGCAAATTAAATAAAGAGGAATTTCAGAGCTGAGGAAGCATAAATAGCTAAACATGAAAAGATTTTCAATCTACTAATAATGAGGCAAATGGAAATTAAAATCGCAGCAAGATACAGTTTCACATCCACTTGAATGATAAAAATCAGAAAGTCTCATAATAGCAAGAGTTATCATGGATGTAGAGTAAGAGAAACCCCTTAATCTGTTGCTTATAGGAATGTGGGGCTTCCCTAATGGCTCAGTGGTAAAAAATCTGCCTGCCAAGGTAGGAACCAGAGTTGGATCCCTGGGTCAGGAAGATCCTTAGAGAGGAGCCTGGCAGGCTACAGTCCATGGGGGTCATGAAAGAGTCAGACATGACTTAGTGATTAAAACAACAACAATAGGAATGTAAACTGCTAAAACTTCGGGAAACATTTAAGTATTATATAGGAATGTTGATCATGTACATCAACCAAGATTCCCCTCCAGGCAACATTTTCTAGAATAGCCCTTGTTCATGTGCATCAGAAGGCATGCACAAGAATGTTCAAAACTACATTATGCCACTCTAATATTCATCACCAGAAGCATGGATAAATCAGATATGGCAAAGTAACTCAGTAGAATATTAAATGGCAATGAAAAATAACTACAGCTACATCAATGTGGGTGAATGCCGAGGGCATGTATATGTAACAATCCAGTTCCAGTAGACAAAACCAAGCAGTATGTTTTCTGTGAATATTTTTATGGGTGGTAGAATCTCCAGTGAAAATCCAGGAATCCTAAACTTATTTGCATACGGCTGAGAAAGATGACATTTAAAGAGGGAAATTTTAATTTGGAGTTAAGCCCGTGAGAATGAAGGAGAGAATGAACTTCACTTTACTTCTTTCTCTTATTGTGGTTAAGAGTGATATTATACAGGTGGCAATTGTATGATTCTTTTTTTATTTTCAGTAATTACCGACCTGTAATCCACCAATCAAAAACTTACAGATTGATAGGAAGTACAAGGACAAAAGCTTTTAATTAGCAGTTTGAGTAAGAAATTGAATCACCCTCCAGTACTTCAGTGTGTATTTCAACAAACAAGGAAATTCTAGCCACAGTACAAGGAAACTAATCACAACACAACCATCCAAATCAGGATGGCCAACTTGGGGTGGACACTGATATTAACTTAGATGTTGATTACTTTTATCTAATCTTCACACTTCATTCAAGTTTCACTAATTATCTCAATAATGTGTTTTATAACAAAAAGACCCAGCATAAGTTGCATTTAATTTCCTCCAATCTGAAACATTTCCTTAACCTCTACATATTTATGACCTTGACACTTTTCAAGATGAGAGGCCAGCTATTTTGTAGAACATCCCTCAGTTTACATTTGTTTGATGTTTCAGGATTAGTAGATTTAAGTTATGTATCTTGGCAGGAATATCACAGGAGTGATGCTGTACACTCGCCATCCTATTAGGGTTCATCATTCTCATTTGTCCCATATTGATGTCATTCACCTCGATGAATCAAAGATAACACTGAAAAAAAGGGCCTGCAGGCTTCTCCACTGTAAAGTTAGTCTTTCTCATTGTCATTAGTAAGTATTTGGTGGGAAGGTAAATTGTAACTTTGTCAATACACTGCTGCTGCTGCTGCTGCTGCTGCTAAGTCACTTCAGTCGTGTCCGACTCTGTGCGACCCCATAGACGGCAGCCCACCAGGCTTCCCCGTCCCTGGGATTCTCCAGGCAAGAACACTGGAGTGGGTTGCCATTTCCTTCTCCAATGCATGAAAGTGAAAAGTGAAAGTGAAATCGCTTAGTCGTGTCCGACTCGTAGTGACCCCACGCCCCTCAGCCCACCAGGTTCCTCCATCCATGAGATTTTCCAGGCAAGAGTACTGGAGTGGGTTGCCATTGCCTATTTCTCATCAAATTTTCCAGTTATTCATTTACTTATTTATATCTATTTGAACTCATGGTTCTCTGTATCATTCAGTGAATTATCTGATTATTCAGTGGATAATCTGTTACTACACTATTTATTTTGATCCTCCAGTTGTCCTAGATTTGAGTATCAGGAGCCTATTCAAGTTGACTAAACTTTTTAGTACTTTCTGTATCTTTCTTTGATCTCTTCCTTGCTTTCTGGACAAAAAAAAAAAAAAAAAACAACAACAAAAAAAAAGAAGATGTTTCAAGCTTATCTTATACTTTCCCTGTCCCATCTCTAGAATCCGCTATCTGTCCAAGGGGCCCTGGTTTTTTAGAGAAAAAAAATCACTTTTAGAAGGCACCATTTGAGTGCTAGTTGTGCTCATTGCTATGGAGGTGTCTCTCCTCACTTTCAATCAACAAGAGAAGACAATATATTCACAGCTATATCTATTTCCATATCTAAATATACTTTAAAAACATGAATTCACACAGATATCTCCAACTGTAGTTCCATACTGCAAATTATTCTCTTCTCATGTTTGTAACCCACTTCTCCAACAGTGAGAAATATGGCTTTCACTTCCTTATATATTTTCTTATTTGAGTAATCCCTCTGTGTAATCAATCTTCTATCTCAGTGCTGCTATCTCCTGCCCAGAAGAAGCGCCCTCCTCTCTCAACTCAGCTCTGGCTCTTGACCAAAATGAATTTTAATGATTTCTAAGCTTCCCAGGTGGCTCAGTAGTAAAGAATCCTCCTGCCAATGCAGATGTGAGTTCGATCCCTGGGTCAGGAAGATCCCCTGGAGAAGGAAATGACAACCCACTCCAGTATTCTTACCTGGGAAATCCCATGGACATAGCAGCCTGGTGGGCTACAGTCCATGGGGTCGCAGAGAGTCAGATACAACTTAACAACTGAGCGTGCCTGCTTTACTAAACTTGGAACAGGTATCTTCTAGATTATAGGTCCCTGACTAGAGGCCTCCCTTTCCTTAAAGCATTTACTTTGGAAAATTTGTAGTTGCAAATTATTTCTCTGCCCCTTTCAAATGTATGCAAATATTCTCCCAGCCTAGTTCCAGTTCTATAACCCAGGATTGTCCTTCTCAAGCACCAGGGAACGAGGTATTTGAAATGTAAACATCAAAGGAGATAGCACCCCTGTTTCCCAGCATCTGTGAGAAGGTGCAAACCTAACTTGGATGCATGTCAACTAGCAAACCCAGGGGGCCTAACCACAGAGAAAAACATTTGCAGACTAAGCAACGCAGTGTGCTTCAGGCCCCCCATTGACCAACCTACCCAACAGTCGTCCAATTTTTTCCCACTTGTTCATTCCTGGGTTTAAAAACCTTCCCATGTGTTACTTCAGAAGAGCTGAATTCAGTCTCTCTCTCTCTCCCCTCTATTACCATAGGGTGGCTTAGTTGCTAAGGCGTGTCTGACTCTTGTGACCCCACGGACTGTAGCCCACCAGGCTCCTCTGTCCATGGGATTTCCCAAGCAAGAATACTGGAATGGGTTGCCACTTTCTTTTCCAAGGGATCTTCCTGACCCAGAAATCAAATCCTGGTCTCCTGCGTTGCAGGCTAATTCTTTATTGACTAAGATATGAGTTCTCGAATAAAGTCTTCCTTGCCTGTTTGACCTTCCTCAGTGCAATTTTTGACACTTCATTTTAGCATCTTCTCCCAGAAGAACACTTTCTTCTGCTTGGGCTCTAATAGCCCGCACCAGACCAATCCTCCGTTTAGACACTCTGCTCACTGTGCTAGCACCCTGACACCACACCAGGTGGCCCCACACACCCTCCACACCTCCCTCAGGCTCGGATTCCCCGCACCGGTCACTCCTACAGATGGATACTCCCTTCACGCTATGCAGGTCCTACTCGCCCCACCTCGACCGCACCCCCACCCCTCCAGGTCAGCTGCCTTCCTAGGCCCTCACTTCCCACTCTCTCACCATAGACATTTACTTTTCTCTGCATGTATAATGATTTAAGGACTGAACTGTTTGAAAATGGAAGAGAAATAAAAAGATGGTCAAAGAAAGAAAGGGGAAGATGAAGACTTCATTTCATTCCAGACATTCTCACCCTGTATATATAGTAGAACTGCTTAGGAAGCTTTTAAAAATGTACTGATATGTGGCCTTGTCCCTAGAGATGTATGGTTGCCCAAAAGCAGTCCTGGTAATTTTCTGCTTTTATTGAAAACTCCAGGTTATGTTATTGTGGAGTCTGGGTTCAGAACTGCACCATTAGGTACAAAGAAGGGGTAAATAGGGGCACAGGGGTAAATATGGGCACATCTGGAGAATGAAGTATATGAGAAAGCCCACTGAAGCCTTCAATTTTGTCCATTAGGTAGGAAGAGATGTCACCAGGTGAGAATGAGGGGATCAGAATTTTCAGGAGATGGGAAGTGGAGAATCTAGTAAACTATACTTATTCAGTTCAGTTCAGTCTCTCAGTCGTGTCCAACTCTTTGCGACCCCATGAACCACAGCACGCCAGGCCTCCCTGTCCATCACCAACTCCCAGAGTTCACCCAAACCCATGTCCATTGAGTCGGTGATGCCATCCAGCCATCTCATCCTCTGTCGTCCCCTTCTCCTCCTGCCCTCAATCTTTCCCAGCATCAGGGTCTTTTCAAATGAGTCAGCTCTTCGCATCAGGTGGCCAAAGTATTGGAGTTTCAGCTTCAGCATCAGTTCTTTCAATGAACACCCAGGACTGATCTCCTTTAGGATGGACTGGTTGGATCTTCTTGCAGTCCAAGGGACTCTGAAGAGTCTTCTCCAACACCACAGTTGAAAGCATCAATACTTATTCAGAGAGGGAGACAAAGTGTAATAAAGAACAAAAGACTGTGGACATAATGCTGAACTTAACATAAACTGTAGCAAGAGTCCTACTGGGATGGATTGTTCACCTAACCCATTCTGAAAGTCCACACACACTTGGGTTTTAGTATAGCCCACCAGTTTGGTAAAACATCTGGGAGTATCAGTAGACATTATAGCTCAAACAACTATAAAAATGATCTTTACTTAATGAAAAAATCTTCATAATATTCTTAGAGAATTTTGCTTAACAAGCTTACCAAGGTTGTGGGGGTGTGTTATTAAGGTTTTATTGTTTATTAATTATATCATTCCATACAATTTTAAGTAAACAGACTTTGAGGAAATACACTGGGAGATTTAAACAGATGATAGTAATATTGATGAAAATGTTCAAATGTGTTACATAAGATAGTAAGAGGCACCACTTCCACTATCATCCCCCAAATTTGTAGATTTCGTATAAGAATAAATATAGTTCATGGCATTCTTCGTAAGTCTATGAACCACGATGTGTGTGTTAGTCGCTGTGTCCAACTCTTTGTGACCTTAGGGACTGTGGCCTGCCAGGCTCCTCTGTCCATGGAATTCTCCAGGCAATAATACTAGGGTGGGTTGCCATGCACTTCTCCAGAGGATCTGCCCAGCCCAGGGACTGACCCGGTTCTGCCATACTGCAGGCAGATTCTTTACCATCTGAGCCAGCTGGGAAGCCCTTGAACCATGATACACCAGAACAATCTCAAAACTTCAAAGCAAAACAAAGCACTTCTACTAGCAGATGTAGCAGTTTCAGTTTCTTTAGAAAGCAACAGCAGAAGCCAAGGCAACATTGCAAAGCAATTTTCCTCCAATTTTAAAATGCAAACAAATTAACAAAAACTATACACACAACCCCCAAAGCTGTCATATTCCAGTGGTTCTAAATTTTTATATTCATTTCAGAATAATTCAAGGAGTAAAATGTGATTCACCATTTACTGGGCAGTATTCACTACCTATTTGAAATTATATGTTTCAGAGTCTGGTAAAATTTCTCAAATATTCAATTTATATTTTTAAAATATATGAATAGAAAAAAGTATAATGGAAAACAAAGATTGCATTTGGATAATACGGTTCCTCCCCTTCTTTTTATATTCTGTATTTCTTAAGTTTGAAAATGAACTTCAATTATATTCATAATTTTAAAAACTAATGTTCTAATTTTAAAAAATAATGAAATTCATGATGACCCAATATACATAAGTATTAGTTTGCTGGGACTGCCATAACAAATTTCTACAGATAAGATGAGTTAAAAATCAGAAATGTATTTGCTCACAGAGGCTTGAAGTCCAATGTCAGGGATTTGTCAGAGTTGGTTTCTTTTAAGATCTCTATCTTTGACTTGTAGACAGCTGTCTTCTCCCTGTGTCTTCACAGGGTTGTGTCGTGTGTGCATGTGTGTGTGTGAGCATGTAACACCAATCTCTTCGTACAAGGAATCCAGTCATATCTGGATTAGGATCCACCCTATGACCTCATTTAGCTTAATTAACTCTTCAAAGACCTTCTCTGCAAATACAGTCACATTCTGAGATAAGGAGGGATAGTGCTTCAACCTATGAATTTTGGGAAGCAATTCAGCCTGTAACAGACACTTGGATTACTCTGAGCTTTCAGTGTTTCCCCAGTATTTTTTTCTGTAGGTTTTTTTGTTTTTTTCCACCTCGATGTCTTAACTCTGGATGACTTGAAACTCTGTCTGGTGAACAGTTTCTCAGCAATGGTTCAACTTTGTTGATTTTCTGTAATGTTAATCTATTAATATTTTATAACCATTAACATATATTTACATATATTTAATATTTTACAAACCTAAAGAAATATGTTCAGAAGCAAAACTGAAACTGTTTGCATTTCCACTTCCTCAGTCTGCTTTTGCACAGGGTCAGAGCTTCAGGAGACAAGTAAACATCACAACTTAAAGCCTTATTTTTTAAAAAGGATTCTTACAACCAAACATCTTCTACCCATTAGAAGAAGAATAAGAAAGCAAAAATTAAAAATCAACCATTTAAAGTTTCAGATATAAGAAGAAGACGTTTTCAGAAAAATCCTGGTAAGTTTCCCAATCATTACACTTTTATTTTTTTATGCTTATGAGGAAACTGCTATTTTTATAAACTCCAGCTGTAGTTTTTAATTAAAAAAAACATGTGTTTGTACATAAGCCATTACTTGTAACACTATTGAAAGTAGAAATACGAGTGTTTTAATTCTATATTGGTGTATATAACTAAGACTGTCTTTGTAAATGTTCTTCTAAAAAGAAATGGATCATTAAGTATACTTAAGGTGGTGAGCAGGTTTCTGATCATGTAGGGCAGTGGGGAAAAATGATACAGAAACAATGCAAAGACCTTCAGAAAGTTTCACATAAGAGATTGCAAGGGAACCTGTGGTCATGTGCAATTCTGCCTTCCAGAACTTAAGATGTTATTAGAAGTCCAACAGAATATTTAATCAAAGATAACATTCCCCAGAGGCTATTTTTTAGGTTAAGTGCTTCCTTGACATCCGTCTCATACAGCAATTTGGTTTAAAAATTAAAATGAACACTTAAACTTATGCTTAGGAAAATAAAACTAAGCTTGGCTTATGTGTGGTTTCAGTTCGTCAGACCATCAAAAGACAGTGTGAGTAGCCTTCCTGGGCAGCAGCCAGGATTCTGAATGGTCTCTCCCCCAGTCAGCTCTCAGTCATGTGAAGCAGAACAGCTCCTCAGGGCATGATATCTGGGATGCTACTGAGGACCTTAGTCTTCCCTGGTGGCTCAGCAGTAAAGAATCCACCTGCGATGCAGGAGACTCAGGTTCGATCCCTGGGTCAGGAAGATCCCCTGGAGCAGGGCATGGCAACCCACTCCAGTATTCTTGCCTGGAGAATTCCATGGACAGAGGAGCCTGGCGGGCTACAGTCGATGGTGTCGCAAAGAGTTGGACACGACTGAGCAACGAGACAACAACAACTGAGAGCCCCTCGAGATGAAGGTGAGTGAGCCCTAGTTCTCATCCTGAAGAGCTCTGCCGATTTGGTACTTCTTAATCCTCAAGAGAGAAGACTGGAGGAGTCACTCGAGAATGGCATCCAGTGGCTCCTGTGTCAATGATTAGTTACTACTACTAATAAGATCTGTGTTCATGATTATTTCAAAACAGGAAAATGAGGGCCCCTAGGAAACCAAGAGTGTGTCAAGGCATTCTCAGAACTTGTCCACACCAGTCATTTTGACCTTTATATATTTCCAACTATATACATACACATACATACATATGGTCTTAAAATTGATGAACTACAAACTACTTTAAAAGCATTACCAAATATAATAGGTTAAAATCCTTATCTGTCATCACTCCTATCATGTGAGAGAGAGCAGTTGAGAAACTTTTGAAATTATAATCAGTCCATGGATATTTTTTAAGAGTTTAGCATATTTTCTTGAGACCAGGTATTGTTGACATTTACATTTAACAGAAGAAAAGACTCCATACTTGAGGAATAAATGTCAGTGACCTTATGTGAGAAAAGTACTTCTATTTCCCTGGTATCTATAGGCAGAAGCTGAACAAAAAGATAAAACAGAAAACTGCCGCCTGTTAGATGGCACAAACTTCCCTTTGCAGCATCCCCGACGTTAGACACTGCACACAGTGAGCCACTGTGTTTAGAAGCCAAAGAAAGAACTGTCAAAATAAGGGACCGATTACACAAGGAAATCAAGGAAATTCTTTCTTTCTTTTTTTAAATTTATTTTTAATCGGAGGATAACTGCTTTACAATGTTGTGTTGGTTTCTGCCATATAGCAACGTGAATCAGCCATAAGTATACATATATCCCCTCCATCTTGAGCTCCCACGCACCCCACCCGTCCAGCCCATCCAGGTTTCCACAGAGCACTGGGCTGAGCTCCAGAGGGAAATTCTTGATGTGCTGCTTCATT
This sequence comes from Capra hircus, assembly GCF_001704415.2. Lineage (NCBI taxonomy): Eukaryota > Metazoa > Chordata > Mammalia > Artiodactyla > Bovidae > Capra > Capra hircus. The sequence goes on from NC_030811.1 coordinate 110,128,293, forward strand.
TCCAGAATATTGGGCCTTATTGGAATATTGTAGTCACTGGTTAAATCAAGAGAAAATTTGGAGTCTGTCCTCTGAGTCCTTGGGATATGCAGAGAGAGGGGAGATGGTTTAAATTACTGAAAGTAGTCTGTATTGCATCAGACCCTAGCAGAGTACGTCTGTGGAAAGAGGCAGGTGCCTCACCTGGAGATCAGCTTGCCCAAGCAGAGGCAGCAGGTGAAAATAGCAGATGTGCTGAGGCGCCAACCCTGAGGGCCCAGGAGGAAAAGGGACCCATGCGGGGGGGAAACCTGCCTTGGGAAATGGCCTCATCTGGGGACTAGGAGTGACACAGCAGAAAAGTTTTATGGGGTATTATGGAACTGGGGTACCTAGAAAGACTGGGGGAGAAAACACACTAACTTTCTTTTCCTTTTGATAAAACTTTTTTCTTCTTTTGTGACCAGATGAGTGAAGCTAGAGTTAGGTCTGGCCTAACAGGCAGCAGAGTAAAGAAAGTTCCCCAGATTTCAGTCTGGGATTCAAGCCAAGTAAAATAAGTGCCCTAGTATAATGAGCAAAAATTCCTTGACCCAGACATTGCTAACTCAATGATTTTCAAAAATTCATTATTTTTAACTACTCCAAGAAAATATGTTATTCGTTCAACAAATTCTTGTTAAGAAGCTACCACATGCCAGGCACTGGAAAATAGTGAACAAAACACACAAAAACTCTTGACACAGAATAATGGATAGAACAGAACATTAAAAAGATAAATAAGTAAAAATACATGGAATGGAACACTGGATTGTGATAAGTCCTATCTAGCTTTCTTTAAAATCCAGATGAGGGAAAGGAGACATCAGGAGATGGGGTCATATTCAGTAGGCTACCAGAGCAGTGTCTCTGTAAGAAGGTGATGTTTGCTAAAGACCTGAAGGAAGTGAAGGAGTGAGCCCTACTGGTGTCCAAGAATATTCCAGGGAGAGGAAACAAGGGAAGTGCTGGAAGCAGGAGCAGATGCCGTGGGCGAGGAGCGACAGAGAGCTGTACCAGATTTAGAGACAGAAAAACAAAGCTAAGATGTTATATCAGAGGGGTAACAGGGTACCTGGTCATCTGCGGCCTGGGCTTCCCATGTGGCACAGTGGTAAAGAATCCACCTGCCAATGCAGGAAACCCAAGAGACACGGGTTCAATCCCTGGATCAAGAAGATCCCTTGAGTAGGAAATGGGAACCCACTCCAATATTCTGGCCTGAGAAATCTCATGGAGAGAGGAGCCTGGTGGTCTACAGTCCGTGGGGCCACAAAGACTCGACACGATTCAGCAACTAACACATACACATAAAGTTCATAATAAGGAGCTCGGCATTCACTGCAAGTCAAATGGGAAGCCACTGGAGGAACTGAACAGAATATTAGTATGTTATTTACACTTGGAAAGAGTCACTCTAGCCAAGATTTTGAGATGTCCCCAAAAGGATCAACAACAGCAAGAGTGAAACTCGTGAGAGAGCCACTGCTTAATTTAGGAGAGAGATGTTGGGACCTGGACCAGGAATGGAGGGGGTAGCTGGTAATCAGATGCCTGTTTTGAAGATGTGACCTATAGCATTTGCTCCACACTGAATGTAGAATGTGGGAGAAGAGAAAGAGAAAGTATGCCTGCAACATATTTTGAATGTTTATTTAATTAAAAGTATTTACATATAGGATGAGATGCCATGTAGAACTGCCATACGACCCAGCAATCCCACTGCTGGGCATACACATCAAGGGAACCAAAATTGAAAGAGACACGTGTACCCCAGTGGTCATCACAGCACTGTTTACAATAGCCAGGACACGGAAACAACCTAGATGTCCATCAGCAGATGAATGGATAAGAAAGCTGTGGTACATATACACAATGGAGTATTACTCAGCCGTTAAAAAGAAAACATTTGAATCAGTTCTAATGAGGTTGATGAAAGCGGAGCCTATTATACAGATTGAAGTAAGTCAGAAAGGAAAATACCAATACAATATATTAATGCACATATATGGAATTTAGAAAGATGGTAACGATGACCCTATATGCGAGACAGCAAAAGAGACACAGATTTAAAGAACAGACTTTTGGACTCTGTGGAAGAAGGCGAGAGTGGGATGATCTGAGAGAATAGCACTGAAACATGTATATTACCATGTGTGAAATAGATCACCAGCCCAGGTTTGATGCCTGAGACAGGGCGCTCAGGGCCGGTGCACTGGGATGACCCTGAGGGAGGGGATGGAGAGGGAGGTGGGAGGGGGGTTCAGGATGGGGGACACATGTACACCCATGGCTGATTCATGTCAATGTATGGCAAAACCCACCACAATATTGTAAAGTAATTAGCCTCCAATTAAAATAAAGAAATTAATTTTTTTTTTAAAAAAAGAATGTGCTTTTAAATTTTCTACACTTGAAAAACTTTCAAGTAAAAAGTCAAGGGGAAAACCTGTCCCACAAACAGTTTCTAGTAACAGTCCAATCAATTGCATTTTAATTTTGCTGTGACTGTTTAATGTAATAGATTCTCAACAAATATATCCTCAGGTAAAGTTGGGCAATGACCAGGTCTTCTCTTCTCATACCTCTGCTTCATCATAGATGCCTTCTAGGATGTAACTCCTGTAAATTCACAAGAAAATGCAGCTCATCTAATAGCAGGAGATCAAAGAACCTCTTGAAGACCTATTTCAGGTTGCTGATATGAAAAGGAGGCGTTTTCAGATAAGCCCCGCTAAGTTTCTAAGAATTAGAGATATCTGTTTCATCAACTTTCTTTAAAAGCTATCTTTAAAAACTAATTCTAAAAACTAAAGCATAACTTTGGAAATGAATATACTTTGAAGTGTACATAAGCCATTTCTAACAAAATGATTCTAAAAGTATTGAGAGATCTCATTGCGTTCATATACACATCACCAGATGCCACTGTTTAAAAAAAAAAAAAAGAAACCTTCCAGCAAGCAAGGTGCAGAATGTTTCTGATGGTGGAAGGCTCTGGAGATGAGGCTAGAAGACCTAAGTAAAATTTAGATCGAAGATGAAGAGTTCAAGCATACCAAACTGTTTAGAAAATTGTGACTACATGCAGCTATGCAAAACTCTGTCCGACGTAACTCAAGATGGTATCAAAAGTTTTTGTTGTTGCTGTTGTTTAGTCACTAAATCGTGTCCAACTCTTTTGCGACCCCATGGACTGTAACTCCCCAGGCCCCTCTGTCCATGGGAATTCCCAGGCCAAGAATACTGGAGTGGGTTGCCATTTCCTTCTCCAGAGGATCTTCCCGACCCAGGGATCAACCCTAATCTCCTGTATTTTTTACCATTGAACCACCAGGGAAACCCTATCAAAAGTTTACATCTAGTTAAAGATGAAAACCTCCAAAGTTTAATCAACAATTTATTCAAGGCTTTCCTTTACAATTAGCTTGTATAAAGACTATGAAAAGAATTATATAATTTTAATGTAGTTAAACACAGTCCTGGAAAATGAAACTAGCTAGCTTTGTAGTTTCAGCCCGAAAGAACATCAGAGCAAGGCATATGCCTGCTGGGCTCCGGCCAAGACTGGGAGCATCCTTTCCTGGAGGCATGAGTACCTTCAGGCTGCTGAGGCCCAGTCTCCTAAAGGTGGGGGTGGGCACCGGTTCTCACCACTGCAGCTGCTAGTTTAATCCTTCCTGCTCACCACTCCCCAAGAGAAAAAATAAAAGCCTTTAGGCAATGGATCCTGAGAGTAAGTACTCATTAAGAGACCTCTGGGTTCAAAACTTTCCCAGAACAGAATAAAGAAGATAAACTGTAATTCTCCCCAGCTCCAGGAGCAGCTCCCCCTTTACCCATTTTAGGCATAGATGTTTCAAGTGCATCTCTTTTGAAGAAGCAAAGCGAAAACAAGCAACAAGACAACACTGGTTCTGGTCTGATTGCCCGATACGCACAATGAACGGTGAAACAGATTAGCTGAGAGAAGACGTAATTTAATTATGGAATACTTTTCCTGATCACAACTCCCCCACCCCCTTTACTTACACTGTGTCGTCTTGCCAAACATAAAGGTCTCTCATGTTTAAAAATATGCCAACACTCCAGAACATAAATCTGATCAGGTAATGTTCATGAAAGACCTTTGTAAGCCTCAGAACAGTGAACTAGATTAAAGGAAAGTGAGTGAAGTCGCTCGGTAGTGTCCGACCCTTTGTGACACCATGGACTGTAGCCTACCAGGCTCCTCTGTCCATGGGATTTTCCAGGCAAGGGTACTGGAGTGGATTGCCATTTCCTTCTCCAGCAGATCTTCCCGACCCAGGGATGGAACCCAGGTCTCCCGCATTGTACACAGATGCTTTACCATCTGCGCCACCAGGGAAGTCCATGAGCTAGATTAAAGTTCTGTATAAACATTAACAAACCATCAATGAAGAAAAGGTTGAAGACAGTGATGGGCCAAGGAGTTACATCAAAGCACTGTAAGACCTTTTCGCTCAAATTGTCACCTTGAGTTAAGTACAATATATCACTCCAGACCAAATATGGATCCATGACCATATAAGTTGCTCATATAATTGACAGAGTGCAAAATGCATGTGAAAGCATTACCATATATACAGTAGCTTCAAATTAGTATGTATCTTCTCAGCTCCCATCATAAGAGTGGGCAGTTGAGAAATTTGTTGATTTTATAAAGGGTCTTCATTTTTGAATAATGGGGGAAGCTTTGAGATAACGCAAAAAATTAAAAAAAAAACTGGTTTGGGAAGAACAGATGTCAGTCACTGTTTTCCATCTCCCTGGATAGAATTCCTGGGAGAATTCAAACAATGAAGGAAAAAGCAAGAAAGAGCCTGTCTCCCTGTTAGGTAGTGCAAAAAAAAAATCACTCCCACCATCCCCACGTTACTCACACGCACATACACATGCCAGTATGTGCACACACAGTGTCTCCGGGCAAGTAATAGCCTGTAAGCAGGAAATCCTTCATGGGCTGTTTCCTGTAGCGTTCCAGGCCAGAGGCAAAGGCTATAATCATTGGCTGAAACTGGAGAGAAGACCTAGAACATTTCTTCACAGTCTTTGGGGGCGCCCAGAGGAGCTTACTGTGAGATACTGGCTAAGAGAAGATAGTGCCTCAGACCTGGGCAGGGCAGGTCTGCGGAGAATGATAGGAGCATCTCCAGAGTAAGGTCTGTCTGGCTGGAACAGCCAGAGCAGTTAAAAGAGCAGAGGACAATGCAGAGACCCCCTGAGTCGAGCTCACCGAGGATCTAAAGTAAAAACTCTGGAAGCAGGGTGGAGCAGGACAGCCAATGGAAAAGGCTTATACTTAGAAAACAGGCTTAGCGTGCAAGCCCAGCAGTGCCAGTCCTCCACTGAGTGAGTGACCCAGGTGAGTTAGAACTCTGTTTTCTCCTTTGTTAAGTGAGAATAAACTTTGTTTGCAAGCATCTGGTAACGATTAAATTGAATAGTGTAAGTTATTGATACATATCTGGCACTTAGTAGGCTCTTATTAGAATGAGATAATTCACATAGTATAAAATTCTTTTTAAGTTATACAAGTCAGTGGTTTTTGGTATATCCATAGAGTTGTGCACAATCAATTTTAGAACATTCTCATCACACCCTTAAAAATCCTGTACCCATTAGCAGTCAGTCACCATTTACCCTATCCTCCAGCCCTTGGCAGCCACCAGTCCACTCTCTGTCTCTATGGATTTGCCTATTTTGGACATTTCATATAACTGGAATCACACAATATATGCTTATTTGTAAATGGCTCCTTTCATTTTGTATAGTTTTCGAGGTTCATCCATGTCATGTTATCATGATTTCATTTCTTTTTATTGTCAAATAAATTCCATTGTATGAATATAACACATTTTTGTTTATTCAGTCATGAAGGCAATTTATTTTTGGGAAGCACTAAATGAATATCACTTTGTTGATCTAAGATGGGTGTGTTTTACCAAGTTTGCCAAGACCTTCTTGAATTTAAATAACTATCTCTGTCACTCCATTTCAGTCTTTGTTTAAAGTCCTTTATTCACTGATAGTCTATTTCAATCCCCTTGTCCTAAACATATAACCTTAGTTTTCTCCAACTATATTGTTCACCCCTTTTCCAATACTCGTCTTCACATTTAGATATGCTACAGGTACATCCGTTTATATGATTTCAAGTAGAAACAATATTTTTCTAATAGTTGGAAAACTAATTATCACACTGGAAACAAGGAAATGAACAACTGGATAGACAGTTTTTTGTTTGTTTGTTTGTTTTTAGTTCATTACTCATACCTAAGTTAAGTATAAATTGAAAAAAAAAATCATACCCCAGAATGTTTCTTCAAACCATTTGAATGTTTTTTTTTCATTTTCATTTGAGAAAATAAATATCACACTTGAATACCAAATATGCATGAGTTATCTAAGAGCCAGCATATCTTTAAACATGGTTGGCTTCTACTAATCACTGTGAAACCACATCCCGATACCTCTGAAGGATAGATAAACACAGACTATTTCGATCAGCAAATTCTTTAGGGAGCAATCATTCTATTTTTCAGCGTTAACAATACTCCCAATACTTCCTCAAAACACTTGACTAAATAAACAGAGACTGGCTTAGACAAAAACTTACAGTAAGCTTGATATCACTCTGAAGAAATAACTGGTATATTAGTGCAGAAATAGCTATGATAAGAAATGCACAGCCAATGTGGGATTTAAAATCATGTGAATAGTATTTTAAGTTACCAAAAAGACTCTTAACAAAGAGACACGGAACAAAGGGGAAGAAAAATTTGTTTTGGCTGTACCGTGCAGCTTTGGAGATCTTAGCCCCCTGACCAGGGATAGAATCCAGGGCCCGGCAGTGAAAGCGCAGAGTTCTAATCACCAGACCACCAGGGAGGTATTTTTTAAGAGACATCAGAAGTCTCTGCTTAAAGCTGAGTAACTCTTGAGTAAGTAAAGTGTACCTGTGTGCTCTGATTTAACCAATCTTTTTTTTTTTTTAACAGTCTATGGAACAGTCTCTATGCTAACAACTAGGTATTTTATCCAAACATATCTAGTCTCTGTGGGAAAATGGGGCATTTCCAGTGTACAGTTGGCAGTGATTATCTATTGCTCATAGGATATAAGCCAGTTCCTGAATGTGGTCGACTCTTTAAGGAGCCTCGTGTGTCCAAAAGACTGAACACAAGCATTGGATAGCCATGGGAAGATTAATTCTGCTCTTACAGTCTTGGAAAAATGGAAAGAGGCATTCAAATGAGTCATGGCACACAATTTATAAGTCCATCCCCAAAGAAGAAATTAGTAAGAAATAGTTAGAGAGTTAATAGGAAATATCCACATGGTCTCTGATTATTTAAAAGATATTCATTGTGTGCAAAAGAGCAAGAGCTGCCTGGTAGGACACAATATCCATAATGTCACTTTATTTCATTTTTTCAACTACTCGTATTAACTTTCCATTAGTCTACTCAATATATATAAAGCAGATTGACTTTGCTGGCTCATCTTATAAGTTCTGAAATGATGTTCCTTGTAGCTATTGTAAAAATATAAACATTGAGTGTCACATTTGACCCTTCCTAAGACGGTGAGACGGAGAAGGCAATGGCAAGCCTCTCCAGTACTCTTACCTGGAAAATCCCATGGATGGAGAAGCCGGTAGGCTGCAGTCCATGGGGTCGCTAACAGTCAGGCACGACTGAGCGACTTCACTTTCACTTTTCACTTTCATGCATTGGCGAAGGAAATGGCAACCCACTCCAGTGTTCTTGCCTGGAGAATCCCAGGGACAGAGGAGCCTAGTGGGCTGCCGTCTCTGGGGAGGCACAGAGTAGGACACAACTGAAGAGACGCAGCAGCAGCAGCAAGACGGTGAGAACATATTAGGTAGTTCTAACATCAGGCCATACAGTTTGAGTACCAATTAAACTAAAACACCTTTTACTCACAGATGTGGTAGAATGAAACTGTGATATTGGCAGTCTCAGACTCTTGATATGGATATGCTAAGTATCATTATTTCTTTATTCCTAAACTTACCAGGTGAGATTATACCAGTTCCTGATTTCATTTTGACTGATAGAGGGATCTGATGTGAAGACTCACCATGCCTTAAAAAGTATTGCTTCTTGTATGAGTCTGGATGTAGGCTTGACAGTTTCTTAAAAAGTTAAACACTCAGCTATTAATATTTGATCCAGCAATACCTTGCCAGGGCTGTTTACCTAAGAGAAGTGAACACACATTTCTGCGTAAGACTTGTGCAGAAATAGTCATAGCAGCTTTCTGCATGACTGCCAAAAATGGAAATAGGTCAAATGTCTATTAAAAGAAAATTGGATAAACAAAGTGTGGGATGTTAATAAAACAGAATACTATTCAACAATAAAAAGAAACAAGCTACGGATACAGGCAACATTTAGACCAATCTCAATGATATTATATTGAATAAAGAAGCCAGTCACAGGGGAGTATATTCTATATGATTCTAGTATTTCAATTCTCAGGTGAGGTTAAGCTAATCTGTGTGTGCGTGTATGTGCGTGCATGTGCCAAGTCACTTCAGTAGTGTCTGACTCTTTGCGACCTGTGGACTATAGCCTGCCAGGCTCCTCTGTCCATGGGATTCTCCAGGCAAGAGAACTGGAGTGGGTTGCCATGCCCTCCTCCAGGGGATCTTCCTGACCCAGGGATCGAACCCATGTCTCTTATATCTCCTGCATTGGCCAGAGGATTCTTTACCACTAGCACCCCCTAAGAAGAATGGCTTCCTCTGGAGGGGGTTAGTAGTGACTGAGAAGGCACATGGGGTGACAGAAATGTTCTGTGTCTAGATTGGGGTGGTTTGTTAAAATTTTACATTTGATACACGTGAACTCCAGTTTTATCTCAGGGCAAGTATAGCTGAAATAAGAGTAACTGAATGTAAAAAAGAGAGGGAGAATATCAAAAAGTCAATCGCTCTGAAGCTGAGTGATGGATACAGTGTTCATTATGCTTTCCTGTTAACTGTGTATTTAAAATTTTCCAAAGAAGTTGTGCTGTGAAACTCTAGTTCATGATGTGAGGAAACAGAAGCTATAGTTTGATGAATGGGAGAACAAAATATTATGACACATGCTTCTCCTGTTGGCAAATATTTTGCTGAGAGATTATAAAAGAGTGAGACTGTATACCAAAAATGTTAATAACTGTGAACAAGGGTTAGAAGTCAGGTAGATCTTGTTTTTCTTTTTTCTTTTCCTAGTTGTTTCTTATTTTTTAATTGGACACATATTAGTCTTTTAATTAGAAAAGTATACTATAAATATTACCATCTTAAAAATATTAGGATTTCCCTGGTGGTCCAGTGGTTAAGAATCCACCTGCCAATGCAGGGGACACAGGTTTAATCCCTGGTCCAGGGAGACTCCACATTCCGTGGGGTAACTAAGCCCGTGCACTGCAACTGCTGAGCCCACACTCTAGAGCCAGCGAGACACAGCTACTGAGCCCTCATGCCCTGGAGACCACACTCTGCAACAAGAGAAGCCGCACAGTGAGGAACCTGCGCACCATGACCACGAAGGCCCACGCGCGGCAGCAAAGACTCAGCTCGGCCAAAAACAAATGAATACATGTTTTTAAAAGTTTTTCAGTTCAGTTCAGTCACTCAGTCGTGTCCAACTCTTTGCGACCCCATGAATCGCAGCACGCCAGGCCTCCCTGTCCATCACCAACTCCCAGAGTCTACTCAAACTCATGTTCATCGAGTCGGTGATGCCATCCAGCCATCTCATCCTCAGTCGTCCCCTTCTCCTCCTGCCCCCAATCCCTCCCAGCATCAGAGTCTTTTCCAATGAGTCAACTCTTCGCATCAGGGGCCAAAGTACTGGAGTTTCAACTTTAGCACCAGTCCTTCCAATGAACACCCAGGACTGATCTACTTTAGAATGGACTGGTTGGATCTCCTTGCAGTCCAAGGGACTCTCAAGAGTCTTCTCCAACACCACACTTCAAAAGCATTAATTCTTTGGCGCTCAGCTTTCTTCACAGTCCAACTCTCACATCCATACATGATCACTGGAAAAATCATAGCCTTGACTAGGCAGACCTTTGTTAGCAAAGTAATGTCTCTGCTTTTGAATATGCTGTCTAGGTTGGTCATAACTTTCCTTCCAAGGAGTAAGCATCTTTTAATTTCATGGCTGCAGTCATCATCTGCAGTGATTTTGGAGCCCACAAAAATAAAGTCTGACACTGTTTCCACTGTTTCCCATCTATTTCCCATGAAGTGATGGGACCAGATGCCATGATCTTCGTTTTCTGAATGTTGAGCTTTAAGCCAACTTTTTCACTCTCCTCTTTCACTTTCATCAAGAGGCTTTTTAGTTTCTCTTCACTTTCTGCCATAAAGATGGTGTCATCTGCATGTTTGAGGTTATTGATATTTCTCCTGGCAATCTTGATTCCAGCTTGTGTTTCTTCCAGTCCAGCATTTCTCATGATGTACTCTACATATAAGTTAAATAAGCAGGGTGACAATATACAGCCTTGATGTACTCCTTTCCCTGTTTGGAAAAGGAGTTGTCTGTTGTTCCATGTCCAGTTCTAACTGTTGCTTCCTGACCTGCATATAGGTTTCTCAAGAGGCAGGTCAGGTAGTCTGGTATTCCCACCTCTCGAAGAATTTTCCACAGTTTATTGTGATCTGCACAGTCAAAGGCTTTGACATAGCCAGAAGAGCAGAAATAGATGTTTTTCTGGAACTCTCTTGCTTAGTCCATGGAATTCTCCAGTCCAGAATACTGGAGTGGGTAACTGTTCCCTTCTCCAGGAGATCTTCCCAACCCAGGGATCGAACCCAGGTCTCCCACATTGCAGGTTGATTCTTTACCAACTGAGCCACAAGGGAAGCCCTAAAAGTTTTTAAACAATAACAAATAACACCCCCCTCCCCAAATGACTCTCAGTCCTAATTACTCTGAATCAATAACAACAAGGGTAATGTATTCCGGATGCTTGCAAAAATCCTGTCTCATGAGCTAAGAGGCTTCTTGGTATTGTAATACTTCCTTCATCTGAGAGAAAGAGGAACACGATCAAAAGTAAAACTTATTTTTGTTCCTAAGAGAAATTTTATATAAAAACAAGAGTATGTAATTAAAGCATGAGCTATTCTACAGAGCATTCCTAGATCATGACCAATTTTTCTGTACTTGCTACATTATAATAATTTTATTAGTGTGTAAAGACCCCAAATGAGTTAAAAGAGAAACCCTGATCAGATAGTATCCAGGGAGCTTAACTTTGAACATTCTTAAAAGGATCCTTGCTCTTTGGATTACTGAAATAATTTTTTAAAGATAACAAAACCTCAGTCCAACAAAGAGATTAAAAGAAGGCCTGGAAGGGAGAAGGAACTTCCCCCAATCTATAGCAAAGAATTCCTCTCAAATATAGATCATGACCACCAGTGAGACAGGTCACATCCCAGGATTATTCAGAGGCTGACTCCCAGCAAGGAAGGGCTGATGGTTGAAGAACCAGGCAGATCTTAGAGCACAGGAGAAGAGGCGCTGGACAACATCAGAAATCACCAGCAGAGTCTACCCCCTCAGGTGGACAGACACAACTGGTTCCGTTTTCTACAGGACTGTTTGAGCAAATAGTTGGCCCAAGAAATTCATATGCAATAGCAGGACTGAACCACTGAAGTAAGGAGGAATCCAGGCAAACAGTACATGCACATCTAGGTCCAACTTACCTCCAAGGAGTAAAAATTGCTTCTTAGAAGCGAAAAAAAAAAGAAAGAAAGAAAGAAAAAATATCAGGCCTTTCTTTAAAATAGACCTCATTTTTAGTGCAGTTCTCAGTTCATAGCAAAATTGAGAAGATACAGAGATTTCCCAACTACCCTCTGCCCTCACATATATATTAATACAACCTCCCCCACTATCAACATCCCTCACCGGGGTAGCACATTTGTTACAACTGATGAACTTACATTAACAACCATCACCCACACTCCATAGTTCAGCTTACGGTTCAGTCTTGGTGTTGTATCTTCTATGGGTTTTGGCAAATATGTGTGTAATGGCATATGTCAACCATTATAGTGTCATATAAAATAATTTCATTGTCATAAAAATCCCCTATACTCCACTGATTTATTCCTCACTCCTCTCAAACTCCTGGCAAACACTGATCTTTTTGTTGTCTCCAAAGTTTTGCCTTTTCCAGAATACAATATAGTTGGAATCATATAGTATGTAGCCTGTTCAGATTAACTACTTTCACTAAGTAATATGCATTTAAGTTTCCTTCATATCTTTTTATTGCTTGACAGCTCACTTCTTTTCAGCACTGAATGAAAATTCCATTGTCTGGATGTACCAGTTTATTTATCCATTCACCTGCTGAAGGATATCTTGGTTGCTTCCAAGCTTTGACATTTATAAACAAAGCTGCTATAAGCTTTTGTGTACAGGTGTTTGTGTAGACACAAGTTTTCAACTCCTCTGGGTAAATACCAAGGAATGTGATTGCTGGGTCATATGGTAAGGGAAGGTTTAGTTTTGTAAGAGACCACCAAACTGTCTTCCAAAGTGGCTGCACCATTTTGCATTCCCACTAGCAATAAACGAGAGTTCCTGTTGCTCTAACATCCTCACTAGCCTTTGGTGGTGTTAGCGAATTTCGGCCATTCTAATAGGTGTATATTTCATTGTTTGAATTTGCAGTTCCCTGATGACCTTTGATGCCCTTGTTTATGCATAGGGCACAGATATACATAAACTCATGCAGTATATCTGTAGTATTACAATTTCAAGGGAGAGGACAACTAGGTTGAAATCCTCCTCCTTAAAGGGGAAACAGTCTAATAAAGAATCAGAGAAGCACTGTCTGGGTAGTCAGAGAGGCAGCATGAGGAGAGAGACACAGGATAGATGAGAAGCATTGCACATGTTGAAGAACTGGAAACTGGCCTCACAGGGAATCTGAGCTATGAGACAAGCCAGGGGAATAAAACTGAGTATGGAGAGCAGAGCGTCAGTTAATTTTTGCACCCTGTTTGTGTTAGGCAAGGTTCTCCAGAGAAACAAAACCAATAGCACATATTGCAGAGAAAGAAGGAGGGAGGGAAGTGGGGAGTGAGAGAGAATATTTAACAGTTTGTGCCTCAGTTTCTTCGGCTGTAAAATGGAAATAATAATAGCATCTACCTCAGAGGATTGTGGTGAAGAGGAAATAAGTAATAGGAAGTACTTACAACAGTGCCCAGTACATAGTATATGCCAATAAATGCTTTGAAAACATATGAAGCCAGCCTGAATGTGGAAGCCAAAAGCTAATTGAGTTCACATAATACATGTTAACAGTTGCTATTACGTTTTTTTTCTTGCTTTTTCGAATTTTTATTTGTTTTTGGTTGCATTGGGTCTTCATTGCTGTGCACGTGTTCTCTAGACACCATGAGCCGGGGCTACTCTCTCTAGTTGAGGTGTTCCGGCCTCTCACTGTGGTGGCCTCTCTTATTGCGGAGCACAGGCTCTGGGGCATGCAGGCTTCAGCAGTTGCAGAACGTGGGCTCAGTAGTTGCAGCTCATGGACTCTATAGCATGGACTCAGTAGTTGTAGCTCACGGGCTTAGTTGCTCTGCAGCTTGGGGAATCTTCCCAGACCAGGGATCGAAACTGTCTCCTGCATTGACAGGTGGATTCTTTACTGCTGAGCCTCCAAGAAAGCTGCGCCACTTGCTTTTAATTTTTCAAATGCTATCTTTGCCATTCTCAGTTCTGTGCCTGTCACTGAGTCAGACATTAGAAAAGGTAAATCCCAGCAGGGTGGCCACTGGGGGCCCTACCCTGGTCTGCTCTGCAGAACTAACCTGGAGGGCTTTAGCATTCAGGCAGAGGAACCAGAGATCAAATTGCCAACATCCGCTGAATCATGGAAAAAGCAACAGAGTTCCAGAAAAACATCTATTTCTGCTTTACTGACTATGCCAAAGCTTTTGACTGTGTGGATCACAATAAACTGTGGGAAATTCCTCAAGAGATGGGAATACAAGACCACCTGACCTGCCTCTTGAGAAACCTATGTGCAGGTCAGGAAGCAACAGTTAGAACTGGACATGGAACAACAGACTGGCTCCAAATAGGAAAAGGAGTAGGTCAAGGCTGTATATTGTCACCCTGCTTATTTATGTTCTATGCAGAGTACATCATGAGAAACGCTGGGCTGGAGGAAGCACAAGCTGGAATCAAGATTGCCAGGAGAAATATCAATCACCTCAAACATGCAGATGACACCACCCTTATGGCAGAAAGTGAAGAGAACTAAAAAGCCTCTTGATGAAAGTGAAAGAGGAGAGTGAAAAAGTTGGCTTAACGCTCAACGTTCAGAAAATGAAGATCATGGCATCCAGTCCCATCACTTCATGGGAAATAGATGGGAAACAGTGGAAATAGTATCAGACTTTATTTTTGTGGGCTCCAAAATCACTGCAGATGGTGACTGCAGCCATGAAATTAAAAGATGCTTACTCCTTGGAAGGAAAGTTATGACTAACCTATACAGCATATTCAAAAGCAGAGACATTACTTTGCTAACAAAGGTCCGTCTAGTCAAGGCTATGGCTTTTCCAGTGGTCATGTATGGATGTGAGAGTTGGACTGTGAAGAAAGCTGAGCACCAAAGAATTAATGCTTTTGAACTGTGGTGTTGGAGAAGACTCTTGAGAGTCCCTTGGACTGCAAGGAGATCCAATCAGTCTATTCTAAAGGAGATCAGCCCTGGGTGTTCTTTGGAAGGACTGATGCTAAAGCTGAAACTCTAGTACTTTGGCCACCTCATGCGAAGAGTTGACTCATTGGAAAAGACTCTGATGCTGGGAGGGATTGGGGGCAGGAGGAGAAGGGGACGACTTGATGGACGTGGGTTTGGGTGAACTCTGGGAGTTGGTGATGGACAGGGAGGCCTGGCATGCTGTGATTCATGGGGTCACAAAGAGTCGGACACGACTGAGTGACTGAACTGAACATGAACGTGCTAAGTCACTTATTCACGTCCAACTCTTTGAGACCTCATGGACTGTAACTGACCAGGCTCCTCTATCCATGAACTTCTCCAGGCAAGAATACTGCAGTGTGTTGCCATTTCGTCCTCCAAGGGATCTTCTCCCCTCAGGGATCAAACCCACATCTCTTGTCTTCTGCATTGTAGGTGAGTTCTTTACCACTAGTGCCACCTGGAAGTCCCTAGGGAGCTCCAAAAAGGCCCTGAAAGCCACTCCTTTACATTCTTTTTGGGAAAACAGAGACAGGTGGATAGTGCACCCAAGAAAACCAGTGAAATGCCTGCTTGAAGTCCTACTCAAGTTCTGGGCTCTTGGCAGCCCTCAAAAGTCTCAAGCAAAGAAAAGATTTTAACCTTTGAATTCTAACCACATACACCAGAAGAGTGGATGAGTAATGGCTTACCGAAGGACTCCTTTCAGAGAGAAAAAAAAAAAAAAGTCACTTCAGTAAATGCAGATCTGGGAAAACGAAACTGAAATCAAATGTGCAGACTTCCTTCTCCCCACCTTCCAGTTTCGGCACACCCATACTGAGAAACACTGCCATTTCTGAGCCAATTAGAGCTCTGACTGAAGTGGAAGCAGAGGAGAAACATGCATAAAAACCTGACTGAAAAAAAAGTATTTTTCTCTAGCCTGCTAGGAAGAAGAAAACACAGACGTTTGAATGACTCCTACACTGAAATACATGATTTTCCTGTCGTTTATTAGAACTATGCAAGAAAAATCGGGGTGAGTACAATATCTGTTATTAACAGCTTTATTACTATCTATAGCAGCATTTTATTGAGTAGGAAGGAATCTACTTCTCAATTAGAAAATTGAAATATACTCCAAAATATGATATTTTAAGCCTAAACTTTAAACTGTTCACTGCTGTGACACTGTGTGCTTCATATTAATAAAAAAGAAGTCACAATATTCCATAAAATATGCAGCTGAAAACTAAAGGCACTTCTCCTTTAGAGGTATTTTTATTGATGAACTCCCTCATGGCATTAGCAGCATCTCCAAAAAGAACATATAATTGAAAATTTTTAAATGTACTTTCTACTAATCTACTCTAAGGAGTTGCCAGAAAATAAAACTCCCTGATAAATCCTCACATATTAGTGTCAGATGATATGTATTATAAGGAGACAGAGACAGGGATAGTGCTAGAGTTGTAGACAGATTACAGAAAGTACTTGAAATTATAACAGCCTTCCTCTTTCCTGGTAAAAATCTTGGGTTTATGTCTGATTTTCTCCAAGGTAAGGAACAAGATAGTACCAGAGGGTGAGGGAAATACAGTTCTGATTAAAACGCTACTCTTCAATTTCCTTTTCTTTTAGAAAAATGAACCAGCCCTAAAGTTAACCCTACAGGTGATGAATATATACGTGTTTGATCAATCAACTAACAATCAATTAACAAGTTCCTTTTTAAAATACTAGTTGCTAAGAAGCTCAGAACCAAATTTTCGGGACAGTTCTAGTAAAGTATATAGAATTTAAAAATTATTTTTGCAAATTTCATCTGCATATGCAACGGGAAAATCATGTATTTCGGTGTAGGAAACATTCAAATGTCTGTGTTTTCTTCTTCCTACTTACTATATTAGAGAAAAAAACTTCAGGGTCTTTTATGGTTCCATACAAATTTTAGAATTATTTGTTCTAGCTCTGTGAAAAATGCCTTTGCTGTTTTGATAGGGATTGCATTGAATCTGTCGATTGCCTTGGGTAGTATGGCCATTTTAACAACATTAATTCTTCCAGCACATGAACACGGTCTATCTTTCCATCCGTTTTGTTGCATCAGTGTCACGTGGTTTCCAGTGTAAAGGTCTTTTCACTCCTTACATTTATTTCTACCCATTTATTATTTTTGATGCAAGTGTAAATGTGATTGTTTTCTTTATTTCTCTTCTGATAGTTTGTTGTTAATATATAGAAACACAACAGATTTCTGTATATTAATTTTATATCCTGCAATCTTACTGAATTCATTTATTAGTTCTAATAGTTTTTTTGGCGGCATGTTAGGTTCTTCTGTACATAGTATTATGTTATCTTCTATACATAGTATTATGTGGTTAGAATTCAAAGGACAGTTATACTTCTTCATATCCAATTTGGATGACTTTTATTTCTTTTTCTTGTTTAATTGCCATCACTAGTATTTCCAATGCTATGTTAAATAAAAGTAGCAAGAGTAGGCATCCTTGTCTTGTTCCTGATCTTAGAGGGAATGCTTTCAGCTTTTCACTACTAGTTTGATGTTGACTATAGGTTTGTTATATATGGTTCTTATTATGTTGATATATGTTCCCTGGGTCGGGAAGATCCCCTGGAGGAGGGCATGGCAACCCACTCCAGTATTTTTGCCTGGAGAATTCCACGGACAGAGCAGCCTGGTGGGCTACAATCCATGGGGTCGCAAAGAGTCGGACACAACTGAGCAACTAAGCACAGAACATGTTCCCTCCATGCCTGCTATATTGAAGGGTTTTTTTTTTTTTAATCATAAATGGATTGTTAAAAGCGTTTATTGAATCTTTTGAGTTGATCAGATCATTTTTATTATTCAGCTTGTTAGTATGGTCTTTCACATTGATTGATTTACAGATACTGAACCATTCCTGCATTGCTGGGATAAATCCCACTTGATCATGATTAGGATCCTTTCTCATCTAGCGTATTGTTTAAGGCCCATGTTTCTTTCTTGACATTCTGTCTGGATAATCTGTCCACTGATATAAGTGGGATGTTAAAGTCCCATAATACTGTTGTATTAGTTTCTGTTTCTTTCTTTATGTTTGTTAATATTTGCTGCATGTATTTAGGTGTTCCTATGTTGGGTAAAAGGGGAAAATTTCATGCAAAGATGGGCTTGATGAAGGACAGAAATGGTATGGACCTAACAGAAGCAGAAGATATTAAGAAGAGGTGGCAGGAATACACAGAAGAACTGTACAAAAAAGGTCTTCATGACCCAGGTAATCACGATGGTGTGATCACTCACCTAGAGCTAGACATCCTGGAATGTGAAGTCAAGTGGGCCTCAGAAAGCGTCACTACAAACAAAGCTAGAGGAGGTGATGGAATTCCAGTTGAGCTATTTCAAATCCTGAAAGATGATGCTGTGAAAGTGCTGCATTCAATGTGCCAGCAAATTTGGGAAACTCAGCAGTGGCCACAGGAATGGAAAAGGTCTGTTTTCATTCCAGTCCCAAAGAAAGGCAATGCCAAAGAATGATCAAACTACCACACAATTGCACTCATCTCACACACTAGTAAAGTAATGCTCAAAATTCTCCAAGCCAGGCTTCAGCAATACATGAATGGTGAACTTCCAGATGTTCAAGCTGGTTTTAGAAAAGGCAGATAAATCAGAGATCAAATTGCAAACATCTGCTGGATCATAGAAAAAGCAAGAGAGTTCCAGAAAAACATCTATTTCTGCTTTATTGACTATGTCAAAGCCTTTGACTGTGTGGATCACAATATGGATGTGAGAGTTGGACTGTGAAGAAAGCTGAGCACCAAAGAATTGATGCTTTTGAACTGTGGTGTTGGAGAAGACTTGAGAGTCCCTTGGACTGCAAGGAGATCCAACCAATCCATTCTGAAGGAGATCAGCCCTGGGAGTTCTTTGGAAGGAATGATGCTGAAGCTGAAACTCCAGTACTTTGGCCACCTCATGTGAAGAGTTGACTCATTGGAAAAGACTCTGATGCTGGGAAACATTGAGGGCAGGAGGAGAAGGGGATGACAGAGGGTGAGATGGTTGGATGGCATCACCGACTCAATGGACATGGGTTTGGGTGAACTCCAGGAGTTGGTGATGGACAGGGAGGCCTGGTGTGCTGCAATTCATGGGGTCACAAAGAGTCAGACACAACTGAGCAACTGAACTGAACTGAACTGATGTTGGGCTTCCCTAGTGACTCAGATGGTAAGAATCCACCTGCAATGCAGGAGACCCAGGTTCGATCCTTGGGTCAGGAAGATGCCCTGGAAAAGGGAATGGCTACCCACTTCAGTATTCTTGCCTGGAGAATTCCACGGACAGAGGACCATGGGGGCCTATAGTCCACGGAGTGGCAAAGAGTCAGACATGACTGAGCGACTAACACTCTGTTTTCATGTTGGGTAGCATCTGTATTTGCAATTGTTACCTCTTCTTGTTGTATCAATTTTTATGTACTGTTCTTTTTTTCTTGTCATTTGTTGTAGTCTTTTAAAGTATATTTTGTCTGATAAAAGTATTGCTACTCCAGCTTTTCTTGTTCAATTTGTGCAGAATATGGTTTTCCTTCCCCTCACTTTCAATTTGCCCATCCTCCTTCCCCACTCCAGCACCTGGTAACCTCTGTTTGCTGAGTTCAACTTTGAAGGGGAAGTGGTTGTTTTCTTAGAGTCCACATATAAGTGAGCTCATACAGTAATTGTCTTTCTCTTTCTGTCTTATTTCGCTTAGCATAATGTCCTTCAGTTTCATCTATATTGTCACAAATAAAAGGATTTCCTTCTTTCTTATAGCTATTGTAAATATGTTTATTTGCTACAATGCACGTGGGAGTGCAACTGTCTCTTCAAAATACTTATTTCATTCCTTTCTGATATATAGTCAGAAGTGAGATTGCTGGATCACAGAGTAATTCTGTTTTTAATTTTTTGAGGAATCTCCATACCGTTTTCCATAATGGCTGTACCAGTTTACATCCCCACTAGCAATGTACAAGTGTTTTCTCCACATCCTCACCAGCTCTCATTATCAGTTTTATTTTTGAATAACAGCCATCTAACAAGCGTGAGGGATTACCTCATTTTGATTTTGATTTGTATTTCCCTGATGATTAGTGATATTAAACACTTTTTTCCTATATCTGTTGGCCATTTGCGTGTTCGTTTGAGAAATGTCTGTTTGGGTCCTTTGTTTATTTTTCAAATAAGATTGTTTGTTTTCTTGCTATTGAGTAGTTTGAGTTCCTTATGTATTTTGGAGGAGAAGGGGGCAACAAAGAATGAGATGGTTGGATGAAATCACCGACTCAGTGGACATGAGTTTGAGCAAACTCCAGGAGTTGGTGAAGGACAGGGAAGCCTGAAGTGCTGCAGTCCATGGGATTGCAGAGAGTTGGACATGACTGAGCAACTGAACTGAACTGAACTGAACTGAACTAAGATAAGGTTTGCCAGTATTTTCTCTCATTCCACAGGGGGACTTTTCATTCTGTGGATTGTTCCTTTTGCTGTGCAGAAGCTTTTAGTTTTTTAGTTTGCAGTCCCATTTGTCTGTGTTTGCTTTTATTGTTTGTGTTTTGGGGGTCATATCCAAAGCTTGTTGCTCAAACTGATGTCAAGAAGATTTTCCTCTATTTTCATCTATAGTTTTTTGGTTTCAGGTCTTAGAGTTAAGTCTTTAATCAATTTGTGTTTTCTACTCAAGATCACTTTTTCATGGGTCTTTTGTAGTTCCATATGAATTTTAGACTTTTTTTTTCTATTTTTGTGAAAAATTTCATTGGAATTTTAATAACTATTGCATTGAATCTCTAATTGATTTGGGTAGTATAAACATTTTAATAATATTCTTCTAATTCATAACACAGGATACCTTTCATTTATTTGTGTCTTCTTCAGTTTCATCAGTGTTTCACAGTGTTCAGTGTATGGATCTTTCACCTCCTTCTTCAAATGTATCCCTGAGTAATTTTTATGCTACTGTAAGTGAGCTCATTTTAATTTTTTTCAGATAGTTTACTGTCAGTGTATAGAAATGCAGCTTTTTATTTTTTTAACTGATTTTAAAATTTTATTATAATAATTATTTTTAAATTGATCTACTGTTCATGCTGATCATAATTTTATCTTTTTAATCTTTTTAAAATATAAATTTGTTTATTTTAATTGGAGGCTAATTACTTTACAATATTGTATTGGTTTTGCCATACATCAACATGAATCTGCTACGGGTGTACACATGTTCCCCATCCTGAACCGCCCTCCCACCTCCCTTCCCATACCATCCCTCAGGGTCATCCCAGTGCACCAGCCCTGAGCACCCTGTAGCATGCATCAAACCTGAACTGGTGATTCCTTTCACATGTGATATTATATATGTTTCAGTGCCATTCTCCCAAATCATCCCACCTTCGCCCTTTCCCACAGAGTCCAAAAGACTGTTCTATACATCTGTGCCTCTTTTGCTGTCTCGCATACAGGGTTATTGTTACCATCTTTCTAAATTCCATATATATGCGTTAGTATACTGTATTGGTGTGTTTTTTTTTTTTTCTGGCTTACTTCACTCTGTATAATAGGCTCCAGTTTCATCCACCTCACTAGAACTGATACATATGTATTCTTTGTAATGGCTGAGTAATACTCCATTGTGTATATGTACCACAGCTTTCTTATCCAATCATCTGCTGATGGACATCTAGGTTGCTTCCATGTCCTGGCTATTGTAAACAGTGCTGCGATGAACACTGAGGTACACATGTCTCTTTCAATTCTGGTTTCCTTGGTGTGTATGCCCAGAAATGGGATTGCTGGGTCAAATGGCAGTTCTATTTCCAGTTTTTTAAGGAACCTCCACACTGTTCTCCATAGTGGCTGTACCAGTTTGCATTCCCACCTACAGTGTAAGAAGGTTCCCTTTTCTCCACACCCTCTCCAACATTTATTGCTTGTAGACTTTTTCAAAGCAGCCATTCTGACCAGCATGAGATGGTACCTCATCATGGCTTTGATTTGCATTTCTCTGATAATGAGCGATGTTGAGCATCTTTTCATGTGTTTGGTAGCCATATGTATGTCTTCTTTGGAGAAATGTGTATTTAGTTCTTTGGCCCATTTTTTGATTGGGTCATTTATTTTTCTGGAATTGAGCTGCAGGAATTGCTTGTATGTTTTTGAGATTTATTCTTTGTCTGTTGCTTCATTTTCTATTATTTTCTCCCATTCTAAAGCTGTCTTTTCACCTTGCTTATAGTTTCCTTCGTCGTGCAGAAGCTTTTAATTTTAATTAGTTCCCATTTGTTTATTTTTGCTTTTATTTCCAAGATTCTGGGAGATGGGTCATAGAGGATCCTGCTGTGATTTATGTCAGAGAGTCTTTTGCCTATGTTCTCCTCTAGGAGTTTTATAGTTTCTGGTCTTACATTTAGATCTTTAATCCATTTTGAGTTTATTTTTGTATATGGTGTTAGAAAGTGTTCTAGTTTCATTCTTTTATAAGTGGTTGACCGGTTTTCCCAGCACCATTTGTTAAAGAGATTGTCTTTTCTTCATTGTATTTTCTTGCCTCCTTTGTCAAAGATAAAGTGTCCATAGGTGTGTGGATTTGTCTCTGGGCTTTCTATTTTGTTCCATTGATCTATATTTCTGTCTTTGTGCCAGTACCATACCGTCTTGATGACTGTGGCTTTGTAGTAGAGCCTTAAGTCAGGCAGGTTGATTCCTCCAGTTCCATTCTTCTTTCTCAAGATTGCTTTGGCTATTCGAGGTTTTTTGTATCTCCATACAAACTGTGAAATTATCTGTTCCAGCTCTGTGAAAAATACCATTGGTAGCTTGATAGAGATTGCATTGAATCTATAGATTGCTTTGGGTAGTATACTCGTTTTCACTATATTGATTCTTCCGATCCATGAACATAGTATATTTCTCCATCTATTAGTGTCCTCTTTGATTTCTTTCACCAGTGTTTTATAGTTTTCTATATATAGGTCTTTTGTTTCTTTGGGTAGATATATTCCTAAGTATTTTATTCTTTTTGTTGTAATGGTGAATGGAATTGTTTCCTTAATTTCTCTTTCTATATTCTCATTATTAGTGTATAGGAATGCAAGGGATTTCTGTGTTTTGATTTTATATCCTGCAACTCTACTATATTCATTAATTAGCTCTAGTAATTTTCTGGTGGAGTCTTTAGGATTTTCTGTGTAGAGGATCAGCTTTTTAATATTGATTTTGTATCTTGTACCTTTTCCTAATTTGTTTTTTTGTTGTCGTTGTTCTAAAGGTTTTTTTTCTCTCTCTCTTTTTTTTTGGGTGGGGGAGGGGTGGTTTCTAAGGTTTTATGGGCTTCCCTGGAGGCTTAGATGGTAACAAATCTGTCTGCAATGCAGGAGACCTGGGTCTGATCACTGGGTTGGGAAGATCCCCTGGAGGAGAGCATGGCAACCCACTCCATTATTCATGCTTGGAGAATCCCCAGAGACAAAGGAGCCTGGTGGCCTGTAGTCCGTGGGGTCGCAAAGAGTCACAGCTGAGCAACTAAGCACACACACAAGGTTTTATGTGTATAATATCATTGCAAACAGAAACAATTTTTTGCTTCTTCCTTTTCCTGTTTGGAGGCCTTTATTTATTTTTCTGCTAATTGCTCTGTCTAGGACTTTTACTTTTATATAGAAGGAAAGTGCTGGGAGTGGAAATTCTTGGCTTGATCTTAGAGGAAAAGCATTCAGTTTTTCACTACTGAGTATAATGTTAGCTATGAGCTTGTCATATATGGCCTTTATTGCATTTAGGTAATAACCCCTAACCCTTCTATACCAAATTTGTTGAATTTTTATCATATAATACAAGTAAAGAATTTCATTAAATACTCTTTCTGGATCTATTGAGAGATCATATAATTTTTATCCTTCATTCTTTTAATGTGATATGTTGCATTTATTGGTTTGCATATCTTGAACCATTTTTGCATCCCAGACATAAATCCCATTTGATTATGGTATATGATCTTTATAATGCTTATAATGTTCTGTTGAACTTCATTTGCTTGTATTTTGTGGATGATTCTTACATTCATGTTCATCAGTGATATTGGTCTGTAACTTCCTTTTTCTTGTACTGTCCTTCACTGGCCTTGGGATCATCATTAAGCTGGCCTCATAAAATGTACTTGTAACTGTTCCCTCCTTTTCTGGTTTTTTGGAAGAATTTAAGAATTAACATTAATTCTTCTTTAAATATTTGGCAGAATTCACTGGTGAAGCCATGAGGTCTGAGATTTTTCCTTTTTTGTGAGGTTTCAATTACTAATCCAAACTGCTTACTCATTATTGGTCTGGGAGGTTTCAGTTGCTGATTCAAACTCCTTCCTCATTGGTCTGTTCAGATTCTTTATTCATGATTCAGTCTTGATGGTTTGTATGTTTCTAAGAATTTATTTATTTATTCTAGCATTGTCCAATTTGGGGCATATAAATGTTCACAGTGGTTTCTTAATATACTTTGTGTTTCTGTGATATCAGTTGTAACATCTCTCTTTCATTTGTAATTTTATATATTTGAGTTTTCTCTACTTGTTTCTTAGTCTAGCTCAAGGTTTGTCAATTTTGTTCATGTTACAAAACAATAGCTCTTAGTAGCAAGAGAAGATTGATGCCTCAGTCACTGACTTGGCTGGTCTTCTTTTCTCTTTGCAGTGTTATTTCCTTCATGCCCTGCTGCTTCGAGATACAAACTATTTTTAAGAAACTTGGTATTGATGCAAAGATCTTCTTTTGAATGTGGTGGAGTAGAAGGACCTTCTGAACACACCCAAATCACCTTCTGAACACACCCAAATCACCATCTGAAGAACTATCTGCAGAACAACCATCATTGAAAAACACTGAAACCTACTAGAAAAGATCCTCTACAACCAAAGACATAATAACAACTAAAGCCCATCCCCCCCAGGTGGGTGACCCACAGATAAGAGAATAATTATATTACAGAGGTTTTCTCATGAGAGTGAGATTCTGAGCCCCACATCAGTCCTTACAGTCCAGAGGTCTGGCAGTGGGAAAATATGACCTTTTCCATGGTTCTCCTAGTTTCTATTTCACTTATTCCTTTTCTGATTTTATTTCATTCCTTCTGTGAACTTTAGGTTGAGTTTGTTCTTGAGGTATAACATTGGGCTGCTTATTTGAGATCTTTCATAATGTAGGCCTTTGTCACTATTAACTACTCTCTTATAACTGTTTGCGCTGCATCTCATAAGTTTTGGTGTGTTGTGTTTCCACTTTTGTCTCGAGATATTTTTTGATATCCCTTTTGACTTATCCTTTGACCAAATGGTTGGTCAGGAGTATGTTATTTAACTTCCACATATTTATGAATTATACAACTTTCCTTCTATTATTGATTTCTAGTTTCATATCATTGTGGTCAGAAAAGATACTTGATGTGGGCTTCAAGTTTCTTAAATTTGTTACAACTTCTTATGTGAACTAATATAAGATCTATCCTGGAAAATGTTCCATGTGTACGTTGAAAGAATGTGTATGCTGTTGCTCTTGGATGGAATGTACTGAATATGTCTGTTAGATCCATTTGACCTATGGTGTTGTTTAGGTATGCTGTTTCCTTATAGATATTTTGTCTGAATGATCTATCCATTGTTAAACCTGGGATATTGAAGTCACCTACTATTATTGTATATGTCTATTTCTCCCATTTAGATTTACTAATACTTGCTTTATTTTTAGGTACACTGAAGTACCTAAATTTTGGTGCATTATATATATATATATTTTTTTTTTTTTGGTGCATTATATATTATCATCTTGAATTGGCCATTTTATCATTATATAGTAACCTTTGTCTCTTTTGACCATTTTGACTTAAAGTCTATCTTGTCTAATTGTAACCACTCCTGCCTTCTTCTCATTGCTGTTTGCATGGAATATGTCTTCTCATCCCTTCACTGTCAGTGCATGTATGTCCTTAAGACTAAAATGAGTCTCTTGAAAAGACAGCATATCTCTGTCCGATCTGATTTTTTTTAATCCATTCAGACACACTATATCTTTTGATTGGATAATTTAATTCTTTTATATTTAAAGTAATTGTTGATAGGTAAAGAGGTAAAGAATCTCGCTCTTCAGGAGATGCAAGAGACACGGATTTGATCCCAGGGTCAGGGAGATCTCCTGGAGCAGGAAGTGGTAACCTACTCCAATATTCTTGCCTGGAATATTTCATGGACAGAGGGCCCTAGCGGTCTAGAGTCCCTGGGGTTGCAAAGAGTCAGACACTACTGAGTGAGCACACAGGCACACAGGATTTGCCATTGCCATTCTGTTTGTTGTTTTCTGGCTGCTTTGTAATTCCTTTGTTTCTTTCTTCCTCTCTTGCTGTCTTCCTTTGTGATTTGATGACTTTTTGTAGAGGTATGCTTTGACTCCTTTCTCTTTATGTTTGTTTTGTATATCTGTGCATGCTCGTGTGCTAAGTTGCTTCAGTCATGTCCAACTCTGCAACCTTATGGACTATAGCCTGACAGGTTCCCCCGTCCATGGGATTCTCCAGGCAAGAATACTGGAGTGGGTTGCCATGCCCTCCTCCGGGGATCTTCCTGACCCAGGGATTAAACCCAAGTCTCTTAAGTCTCCTGCTTTGGCACACAGGTTCTTCACCACTAGCACCACCTGGGAAGCCCTTTGTATATCTACTACAGGCTTTTTACTTGTAGTAATCATGAAGCTTTACATTATTCATCCTATAGACATAACAGTCTATTTTAAGTTTATAACAACTTAACTTCACCCACATACAAAAACTCTACACTTTAACTTAACTTCTCCTTCCACATTTTGTGTTATTAATGCCGCAGTTTACATCTTTTATTCATATTGTATCCATTAACACATTATTTTACTCACCGTTATATTTAGTACTTTTGTCTTTTGCTTTTATATCAGAGTTAAAAGTGATTTATCTACCAGCATTACAGTACTAGAGTGTTCTGGATTTGACTATATTTTCATCATTACAGTAAGTGTCATACTTTCATATTCTTTTCATTTGTCAGCATATTTTTGTTACAACTCAAAGACCTCCCTTTAGCATTTCTTGTAAGATAGGTTTAGTGGTGAATAACTCTACAGTTTGTTTTGGTCTGGGAAAGTCCTTATCTCCCCTTCATTTCTGAAGGACAACTTGAAAGTTTCTTTAGTATTCATGGCTAACACTTGTTTTGCAGCACTTTGAATATGTCATCCCACTCTCTACTGGCCTGTAAGATTTCTGCTGAGGAATCTGTTGATAGTCTTATGCAGGTTCCTGTGTATGTGGGATTTTTTTCCTCTTGCTGCGTTTAAAATTCTTTGTCTTTGATTTTAGTCTTATTATGAATTTTAGAGAAGATCTTTCTGTATCAAAACTCTTGGGGAAATCTATGAGCTTCAGGAACTTCAATGTCCAAATCTCCACCCCCCCCACCCCGCCCCCAACAATTGGGAAGTTCACAGACATGACTTCTTTTTTTTTTTTAATTTTTAATTGGAGGTGAATTACTTTACAATATTGTGGTGTTTTTTGCCATATGTGGACGTGAATCAGCCACGGGTGTACATGTGTCCCTCCTTCCCAAACCCCGCCCCCTCACGTCTGCCTCCCCACCCCATCCCTCTGGGTTGTCCCAGTGCACTGGCTTTGCATGCCCTGTTTCATGCATTGAACTTGAACTGGCGATCTAGTTCACACATGGTAATATACATGTTTCAATGCTGTTCTCTCAAATCATCCCACCCTCACCTTCTCCCACAGAGTCCAAAAGTCTGTTCTTTCCATCTGTGTTTCTTTTGCTGTCTTGCTTATAGGGTTGTCATTACTATCTTTCTAAATTCCATATATATGCATTAATATACTGTATTTTTGTTTTTCTTTCTGACTTACTTCACTCTGTATAACAGACTCCAGTTTCATCCACCTCATTAGAACGGACTCAAATGCATTCTTTTTTATGAAGTGAAGTGAAGTCGCTCAGTCGTGTCCGACTCTTTGCGACCCCATAGACTGCAGCCTGCCAGGCTCCTCTGTCCATGGGATTTTCCAGGCAATAGTACTGGAGTGGATTGCCATTTCCTTCTCCAGGTTATCTTCCCAACCCAGGGCTCGAACCCGGGTCTCCCACATTGTAGACAGAGGCTTTACCGTTTGAGCCACCAGGGAAGTCTGTTCTTTTTTATAGTTAAGTAATATTTCATTGTGTATATGTACCACAAGTTTCTTATCCATTCATCTGCCAGTGGACATCTGGGTTGCTTCCATGTCCTAGCTAATTGTAAACAGTGCTGTGATGAACTTTGGGGTACATGTGTCTCTTTCAATTCTGGTTTCCTCAGGGTGTATGCCCAGCAGTGGAATTGCTGGGTTGTATCAGCCATGATTTATTTAAATAAACCTTCTGCCTCTTTCTTCCTCTCTTCTCTTTGGATTCCAACAATGAATGGATTGTAACATTTGATGGTATCCAATAATGCACATAGGCTTTTTTTTCCACTCTTTTTCATCCTTTTTTCTATTTATTTTTTTATTTTTATTTATTTATTTATTTTTTGCTCCTCTGAATGGATAATTTCGAATGTATTGTCTCCACAAGTTCACTGATTCTTTTGCTTGGATGAGTCTGCTATTGAAGCTTTCTATTGAATTCTTCAATTTAATCATTTTGTTCTGCAATGCTAGGATTTCTGTTTGTTTTTAATGGCCCTTGTTTCTTTGTTGAACCTCTCATTTTGTTCATTCATTGTTTTCCTAATTTTGTTTGTCTGTGTTTTATTGTAGTTCACAGAATTTTGTATGAAGATTATTTGAAAGTATTTATCAGGTAGTTCATTGACTTTCATTTCTTTAAGGTCATTTATTGGAGCTTTATTAGTTTCCTTTGATGGTGTTATGTTTCACTGATTATTCATAATTCTTGTGACCTTGCATTGTTGTCTACACATTTGAAGAAGTAGGCACCTCTTACAGTCTTCACAGATTGGGCTTAGGCAGGAAAAGGCCTTCTCCAGTCACCTTGTCCAGAAATTGTAGGTGAATTGTCTGGTAGATTCTGAAGATGACCTTGATGCTGGAGTCCTCAAGTGGGCAGACCTGGTGCCTGGGTCTGTGGCTGGGCTGGACTAGTGCTTGGGTTTATAAGGGTGGGCTGGCATTTGGGTCCATGGGGTAATAACCCTGGCCCCTGAAGTCCTGGTGATGGACTGATGCAAGAGAATTTGGCCTAAACCTGGGGCCGCTGATACTGGCCTGAAGGTTGGGTCCATGAAGTGCAGCCTGACCCTGGGGCTGGCCATGTGCCTGGGTCCTCAGGATCCAGTCTGGAATCTGGGGCAGGCCAGGAGCTTGACTCCAAAGGAACCAGTCTGGAGTCTGTGTCCACAGAGCCCAGCTCAGCACCTGGGCAAACAAAGAGCCTAGGTTCATAGGAGCAGGCCCAGTCCTGGAATAAGGCAGGAACCTGATTCTGCAGGAGACTACTTTGAGCCTGGGGTCTCCGGTAACTGTCTTGTTACTAGGGTGACGCAAGAGTCTTGGTTCATTGAAGCTCACCTCAAGGCTGGGTTTGCAGAGGCTTGGCTAGTAGGGTAATACCAGCTTCATAAAATGAATTGAGAAGAATTCCCTCTTTTACTGTGTTCTAGAAGAGATTATATAAAATCAGTGTTAATTCTTTAAATGTTTGATAGAATTCTTCAGTGAATCTGTCTAGACCTGGAAATTTTTCTTTGTAGGGAAATCTTTAAAATTAAAAATCCAGTTTTCTTTTAAGTTACAGGGCCATTCAAATAATCTGTTTCATATTAAATGGACTACAGAAGTTTGTTTTTTCAGGAATTGTTCCATTTCATTTGAGTTGTCAAATTTGTATGTGTGAAGGAACCTTGGTATAACTTTTTTATTGGTTTCTATAGATGTTACATTATGTATACATAACTTATGATAGTTCAATAGTGGGGTTTTTTTCCCCCCAGTTTGAGTGAAGCATAGAAATCTTCATATCCCCTTACCCTGTCATGTATAATGATCTTAAATATTTTCACTAAATACATTTAGAACCACATCAGACAGTGGTTTAAAAATCAAACATAAGTTTTAAAAACCAAAGAGAAGTCTATTATATTTACCAGTTTTTTGCTTACTGTGTTCTTTTTTCCTTCCTAATGTACCAATGTTCCTTCTTTTATTATTTTCTTTCTGTTTAGAGAAATTCCTTTCACCATTCTTTTAAGGTAGGTTGTGTAGGCTGCATCTTTTCATATTCCCCCAGTAGTGCACAAAGTTACCTTTAATTTCTCCACACTGTCCTCACTAATTCTTGTTATTTTCTGGAGGTTTTTAATAGTAGTCATCATAATAGATGTGAAATGATACAGCATTGTGTTTTAGGTTTGTATTTCTCTAACGATTAGTGATGTTGAACATCTTTTCATGTGCTTGTTGGTTGTTTGTATATCACCTTTGGAGAAATGTTTCAGTCCTTTGCTCACTTTTAATTAGGTTATTCGTTTTGTTGTTGTTGAGTTGTAGGAGATTTTTTTAAACATATTCCAGATTAACCCCTCATCAGATCTATGCTTTACAAATATTTTCTCCCGTTCCACAAATCACCTTTTCATTCTACTCATTGTGTCCTTCGATGCATAGTTTTTGAGTTTGATATAGTCCCGCAAAAGGGCTTACCTTAAAAATTAGTAGACTTAAAACAATTTCCCACCTCTTCTCTTTCTCTCTTTCCGTAGCTTATTTTAAATTTGAGCTACTTAGTATCTATAGGCCAGATTACTGAAAGAAATTTCACCTAATTAACCTTTTTAAGAAGGTATTGCATCTCTGTGGTTTCTGATTGTTGTAGTATTGTAAGAGTTTCCATCAATTGTGCATATCTTTGCCGGTTTTTGTGTTGGACATAGAACAGACTGGTTCCAAATAGGAAAAGGAGTCCGTCAAGGATGTATATTGTCACCCTGCTTATTTAACTTATATGCAGAGTACATCATGAGAAACGCTGGGCTGGAAGAAGCACAAGCTGAAATCAAGATTGCCGGGAGAAATATCAATAACCTCAGATATGCAGATGACACCACCCTTATGGCAGAAAGTGAAGAGGAACTAAAAAGCCTCTTGATGAAAGTGAAAGAGGAGAGTGAAAAAGTTGGCTTTAAGCTCAACATTCAGAAAATGAAGATCATGGCATCCGGTCCCATCACTTCATGGGAAATAGATGGGGAAACAGTGGAAACAGTGTCAGACTTTATTTTTGTGGGCTCTAAAATCACTGCAGATGGTGACTGCAGCCATGAAATTAAAAGATGCTTACTCCTTGGAAGAAAAGTTATGACCAACCTAGATAGCATATTCAAAAGCAGAGACATTACTTTGCTGACTAAGGTCTGTCTAGTCAAGGCTATGGTTTTTCCAGTGGTCATGTATGGATGTGAGAGTTGGACTGTGAAGAAAGCTGAGTGCCAAAGAATTGACGCTTTTGAACAAGTGTTAGAGAAGACTCTTGAGAGTCCCTTGGACTGCAAGGAGATCCAACCAGTCTATTCTAAAGGAGATCAGTCCTGGGATTTCTTTGGAAGAAATGATGCTAAAGCTGAAACTCCAGTACTTTGGCCACCTCATGTGAAGAGTTGACTCATTGGAAAAGACTCTGATGCTGGGAGGGATTGGGGGCAGGAGGAAAAGGGGATGACAGAGGATGGGATGGCTGGATGACATCACAGACTCGATGGACATGAGTTTGAGTGAACTCGGGAGTTGGTGATGGACAGGGAGGCCTGGCATGCTGCAATTCATGAAGTCACTAAGAGTCGGACATGACTGAGTGACTGAACTGAACTGAAGGTGTATCTTTTATTCACTTAATATGAATACAGGAATTACTAACCAGAGAATAATAGATTTAACCTTGGGCCATTGGTCTGGCAGCTTTATGTCTGGAAGGGAAAGTAAATTAACCTGAGTTTTTATCTGCCTCTTGAAGGCAATATTCCTGTGTATTAATTATTTCATGAAAGTGTACCTATATAGTCTATTTTCCACTATCCCCCAGGCTTTTCTTCTTTGTTGATTTGATTCTCCTGTAGTGATTTTATAGGAAGGCTCACGTTTTTGGAGCCATTTTTGGATTGTACTTAAAACTGACTATTTAAGCTGTACTTAAAGCTCACATTTTTGAGCCATTTGGGGCTGTACTTAAAGCTAACTATTATTGTCTATTTTTTTTCCCCTAACCATTGCTATATTTTGTAACCCAGATTGCCAATGATTTTCCAAATAGCAGCTTACCATTTGTATACCAAATAGTAATGCCATTTGTTACTGCCCAGGAATCAGCTATTACCAAATATGATGTGAAAATTTACATGAATGTAATAGTAGCTTCTAAACTCACTACCTAGCAAGCTATCCCAGAAGTCGTGAAACTGAATGGCTCACAGATCAATCTAAGGTGTTTGAGGAACATCTTTATTAAATCAATTAAATATACAACAAAAAGCAGGGGGAAAGAGATGCGTAAAACACCTGGGATAAGATATAAAAAGGTTGGAAGGGTCTTATTATCTGAGTTATACAAGTTCATATATCCTCTCTCTCCCTCTCTGCAGTGTCAGCATTCTCCACTGATTGTGTGGTTTTGAGAATGAAAGTTAAGGTCTTTCCAAGGGAAATCAACAAATACAAGATACCTTGTGTCAGTGACGTCCACTTGCTCCAATCAGAGAGATGCAGAGGGACATGTAGGCCTGACTGCAGCTCTAACTCATCAACTAGCCTGATAAGCTACTCAGGATTTTGTTTATGTTTCTTAATTACAGGACCCAAAAGATCAGAATGGGTTTCAACAGTAGGTGACCCAATTAAAATTTTAAACATATAAAGTGCTTCAAGAGTGCTTCATGAATATTTAATATCTATTTGGCCCTTCAGTCTCTTCCTAACTATGTTTAACACTCACATGGGCTGCCATCTATGGGGTCACACAGAGTCGGACACGACTAAAGCAACTTAGCAGCAGCAGCAGCAGCAGCAGCTCTATTTACTTTATCTATGTCTATTATAACATGTTTCACAAACTACTTGCTTCTATACCTTGCTTCATAAATACTTCTCATTTTACATGTCCATCTCTCTTTAGTTTTATATAGCCTTTTTTGTTTCTCTTATTTTCTACAGCAGAATTGAATATTTATAAACAATAGAGCTAACACACATTATAGAAAATAACCATTAAGGAGGATGAAACACACATATATATGTATATGTGTCCCCAAGATGCAATTAATGAATAAGGCAAGCAAGAGAATTGTGCACGGTATGTTGCCATTTGAATGGGAAAAAGTGCTCACACATTTCTATTTGGTAGTATTTCTCTGGAAGGATATAGAAGAAACTGATAATGGTAATTTCCTCTCAAGAGGGTCATTAGAGGGCAGGTATATCCTTTTGTGCCATTTTCAATTTTCTAGGACACACATATATTGTCAATTGAAAAATTAACTGATTATTTTTAAATTTCTTTATAAAAAATACTAAATAATTTTTCTTTTTCTATACATAGGTATCAGAATGGCAGCACAATTTAACTTACCAGAAAATACAGATGACTGGACAAAAGAGGATGTAAATCAGTGGTTAGAAAGTCATAAAATTGAACAAAAACACAGAGCAATTTTGACTGCACAAGATGTGAATGGTGCAAACTTGAAGTACTTAACTACAGATCACCTTGTTGCTATGGGCATAACATTTGGACCAGCTATCCAAATAGAACATCTCTTCAAAGAGTTGCTGGAGACATCCTCTGGAGATCCTTTCCAGACATGTAAGAGTGGAAAAGGCAGTAAAAGCGTTCCTAAAACACAGGAGAAAGATGGAGGGACTTCAAAACAAAAGAATAAAAAGAAATCAGATATAGTTAATGACTCTACAGTGAGTACAGTTACTAAAGGTTCTAAGTCACTGAAAAATGAGTTCATGGAAGATGAAATAGATGACACAAAGAAAAAGCAGTCATCCACAGAACCGACATGCATGGCATACCCTTTCGATGAATTCAGTGATCCATATCGTTACAAACTGAATTTTAAACTACAGCCTGAAACAGGACCACTCAATCTCATTGACCCAATACATGAATTCAAAGCCTTCACAAACACAGAAACAGCCACGGAAGAGGATGCTAAAATGAAATTTAGCAATGAGGTTTTCCGATTTGCTTCTGCTTGTATGAACTCACGTACCAATGGCACCATTCATTTTGGAGTCAAGGACAAACCTCACGGAACAATTGTTGGTGTTGAATTTACCACCATCACCAAGGAAGCCCTCATTGACCACTTCAATCTGATGATCCACCAATATTTTGAAGACCACCAGGTTCAAAAAGCAAAGAACTGCATTCGAGAGCCAAGATTTGTAGAAGTTTTACTGCCAAATAGTTCTCTATCTGACAGATTTGTTATTGAAGTGGATGTTGTTCCAAAATATTCTGAATGTGAAGTTGATTATTTCCAGATTAAAATGCAAAATTATAGCAACACAATATGGAAACCAAGTCCAAAATTCTCAGTCTTTGTGCGAGATGGGGCCAGTTCTAAGGACATCATGAAAAGTAATGCAGATTTCAAAGCATTTAAATTAGATTTGAAAAGACTGGCAGAATCTAGGAAAGAGGCAGAAGAGAAATGCAGAGTGAAAACAAATAAAAAAGAGAGTGAGGGGCCAAAGCTTGTTAAATTGTTGACAGGAAATCAGGATTTGTTAGATAATTCATACTACGACTGGTACATTCTTGTAATAAACAAATGCCACCCTACACAAATCAAACACTTAGATTTCCTAAAGGAAATTAAATGGTTTGCTGTGTTGGAGTTTGATCCTGAATCTGTGAGCAAGGGTGTGGTCAAAGCATTCAAAGAAACCCGAGTAGTAAATCTTCACGTCCCAAGTTTGTATATGGAGGGGAAAACCACAAATGAGAAGATTACTAGTCTGAATCTTTATCAACAACTCAGCTGGATTTTCTGCAATGGCCGGTTAGATCTTGACAGTGAAAAGTATAAACCTGTAGATGCAAGTTCCTGGCAAAGAGAAAAAGCGTCTGAAGTCAGGAAACTGATTTCATTTCTTACCCAAGAAGACATAATGCCAAGAGGGAGGTTTTTGGTGGTATTTCTATTACTCTCTTCTGTTGACGACCCAAGAGACCCACTCATTGAGACCTTCTGTGCTTTCTACCAAGATCTCAAAGGAATGGAAAATATATTGTGCATTTGTGTAGATCCACGCATATGTCAGGGATGGAAAGATCTACTTGAAGCAAGATTAACAACACAGCAAGATGAATTATCAAACCAATGTGTTTCTTCTTTAAGTCTTGAAGAAATAAATGGAACTATTCTTAAGCTAAAATCTGTGACTCAATCTTCCAAGAGATTTTTACCATCTATTGGTTCATCTACTGTCCTTCTGAAAAAAGAAGAAGATATCATGACTGCTCTGGAAATTCTCTGTGAAAATGAATGTGAAGATACAATCTTAGAGAAGGACAAAAAAAAATTACTTGAATTCAAAGCATTAAAAGAGGAAGATTTTTATCGAGGAGGCAAAGTAACATGGTGGAATTTCTACTTCTCTTCTGAAAACTATTCTTCCCCTTTTGTGAAAAGGGATAAATATGAGAAACTTGAAGAAATGATTCAAAGAGGGGCAGATTCTTCTAAGCCGACGTGTGTCAAAATTATTCATCTGTATCATCATCCAGGCTGTGGTGGGACTACATTGGCTATGCATATTCTCTGGGAACTAAGGAAGAAATTCAGATGTGCTGTGCTGAAAAACAAGACAGTGGATTTTTCTGAAATTGGAGAACAAGTGACTAATTTAATAACCTATGGGACAACAAATAATCAGGAATACTTACCTATATTACTGCTTGTTGATGATTTTGAAGAACAGGATAATGTCTATCTTCTGCAAGCTTCTATTCAAACAGCTGTAGCTAATAGGTATATTCGATATGAGAAACCTCTAGTGATCATCCTAAATTGCAGGAGATCACAGAATCCTGAAAAAAGTGCAAAGATCTCAGACAGCATTGCCCTAATACAACAACTGTCTCCCAAGGAACAGAGAGCTTTTGAGCTCAAATTGAAAGAAATTGAAGACCAACATGAAAACTTTCAAGATTTTTATTCCTTCATGATTATGAAAACCAACTTTAATAAAAAGTACATAGAAGATGTGGTCAGGAATATTCTGAAAGAACAAAATATTTCCACCAAGGAAGCAAAGCTTTTTTCCTTTCTGGCCCTTCTTAACTCATATGTGCCAGATACCACCATTTCACTATCACAGTGTGAAAAGTTCCTAGGAATCACAAACAAGAAATCTTTCTGGGGAACAGAAAAATTTGAAGACAAAATGGGCACCTACTCTACAATTCTAATAAAAACAGAGGTGGTAGAATGTGGGAACTACTGTGGAGTACGCATTATTCACCCTTTGATTGCCATTCGTTCCCTGGAAGAACTGAAGATAAGCTATGACTTGGATAAGAGTCAAATTATGCTGAACATGCTAACAGAAAATTTGTTCTATGATACTGGAATAGGAAGAAGCAAATTTTTAGAAGATGTGCAAACACTGCTGCTCACAAGACAGCGCAATGAAAATGAAGGTGAAACAGGAACTTGGTTTTCCCCATTCATTGAAGCATTACATAAAGAAGAAGGGAATGTGGCAGTTCAAAAAGTATTACGTGAAGGTACTCGTCGGTTCAACCCAAATGCATTCATTTGCCAAGCCTTGGCAAGACATTTCTACATTAAAGAGAAGGACTTTCACAGTGCTCTACGTTGGGCAAATCAAGCAAAAGAGATAGAACCTGACAATTCTTATATCTCAGATACACTGGGTCAAGTCTTCAAAAGTAAAATAAGATGGTGGATAGAAGATAATGAAAGAAACAGGAGCATTTCTGTCGATGAGCTATCTGGTCTTTTGGATTTAGCAGTATGTGCCTCAAATGCATTCAAGGAATCTCAACAGCAAAGTGAGGATAGAGAGTATGAAGTTAAGGAAAGGTTTTATCAGAAGTCAAAAAGGCGGTATGATACTTACAATATAGCAGGCTATCAAGGGGAGATAGAAGTTGGGCTCTACACAATCCAGATTCTCCAGTTCATTCCTTTTTTTGACAGTAAAAATGAACTGTCTAAAAGAGATATGATCAATTTCATATCAGGAAGTACAGATATTCCTGGAGATCCAAACAATGAATTTAAATTAGTCCTCAAGAACTTTATTTCTTACCTAACCAATTTGAAATTTTCTTTGAAAAAGTCCTTTGATTTTTTTGATGAATACTTTGTCCTTCTAAAACCTAGGAACAATATTAAGCAAAATGAAGAGGCCAAAACTCGGAGAAAGGTGGCTGGGTATTTTAAGAAGTATGCAGATATATTTGGCCCCTCAGAGGAATTACAGTACAAAGATTTTTGTCCAAAGCTTAGTGTGCCACTTCAGGTAGAGCTATATCGGAGAAGCCTGGAAGTTTTAAAAGCAGACAAGTTTTCTGGACTCTTGGAATATCTTATCAAAGCTCAAGAAGATGCTATACACACCATGGAAGATATAATGAACAAATATACTTTTCTCTTTGAACAATGCACTGTCAGAATCCTGCCAAAGGAAAAGCAAAATTTCATCCTGGCCAACATCATTCTCTACTGTATTAAACCGACCTCCAAAATAGTGAAGTCAATTAAAAAACTGAAAGATCAGCTTCGAGAAGTCTTACAACAAGTAGGAATGTCATATCGGTATCCAGAACCTTATTTCCTAGCTTCCCTCTTATTCTGGCCAGAAAACCAACAACTAGATCAAGATTCTAGACTAATGGAAAAGTATGCTTGGTCACTGGAAAATTCTTTTCGGGGACAATATAAGCATATGTATCGTACAAAGCAACCAATTGCCTATTTCTTTCTTGGGAAAGGTAACAATATGAACAGACTTGTTCACAAAGGAAAAATTGATCAATGTTTTGAAAAGACAGCTGATATTAAGTCCCTGTGGCAGAGTGGAGATGTATGGAAGGAGACAAAAGTCCAAGAGCTTTTGCTTCGGTTAAAGGGACGAGCTGGAAATAACTGTTTATACATAGAATATGGAATCAATGAAAAAATCACAATACCCATCACACCTGCTTTTCTGGGTCAACTCAGAAGTGGTAGAAGCATAGAAAAAGTATCTTTTTACCTGGGATTTTCCATTGGAGGCCCACTTGCTTACGACATTGAGATTATTTAAGAGTTTGGCCTTCTCGCTCCAGGAATATGGACAAAATACCACTTAATTTTTTAGATCCGAGATGTATACTTATTTTTTTTATTGGAGGATAATTGCTTTTCAGTGTTGTGGTGGCCTCTTCTGGGACTCAGTCATAATTACCCCTTCCCTTTTCAGTCTCCCTCTTCCCCACCCCCCACCCGTTTTACCCATTTGGTCATCACAGAACACCAAACTGGATCCCTCTGTTATACAGCAGTTTCCCACTAGTTTCCTGTTTTGTACACGATAGTGTACATATGTCATTGCTACTTTCTCAATTTGTCCTACCCTCTCCTTCTCCCACCATACTTTAAGTTGGCAAATTTACAGATACAGCCTCTAGTTTTTTGGCCCTGTGCATACAGTATTTATATGTCCTCATAAGCATGTTGTAAGTCCCACATAGACTGTGGTGAAAAAGCAAGGAATGAGAGATGTGAAAACTATCAAATATCTTCCTTGCTTTGGACAACACCACTGAGGGCAGAATAAGAAGGAGACGGATGGAATTGGGCTTCCCACGTGGCTCAGTGGCAAGGAATCTGCCTGCCAAGCAAGGAACACAAGAGACATGCATTCAATCCCTGTGTCAGGAAAATCCCCTGGAGAAAGAAATGGCAACCCACTCCAATATTTTTGCCTGGGAAATCCCATCTACAGAGGAACATGGCAGGCTACATTCCATGGGGTTGCAGAAGCGTAGGACACGACTTAAAGACTAAACAACAACAGCATGGAAGGGATGGGAAGCAGTGAACGTCATCATTCAGCTGCACAGAAACCCACCATTCCCTCAATTAACCAACCAAGGCATGGACTGAGGAAGATTGTCTACTTTCTTCTTAGATGTGAAAAGTTTTCAGAATCAAAAGACAATGGTTATTGTACCAAGACATTACAATATCTGCAAAACCATTTCACAAAAAAGGTGAAAACCTCTCAGCAACAACATTTAATCTTACTGGGCAGACTGGGAAGGTACTCTGTACTTGGCACTGAAGGATCTTTCAAAACAGAGGACCAGTTCTCTGAAGGTTATACCCATAGAAGTATGCAGATCTTACCAAAGTAAATTGGAGAAGCAGGCTTCCTTTTCATGAAGTAGGTGACAACTGAGCAGAAGTGAATTTTGTTTCTATAGCTAAGAAGCTCATAGGCTTCCAAACAGACAAAAATACAGCAAAATTCCAAAGCTAAGGAATAAAAAGGACTCTTGTGAAAAGACTAACGAGTCCCCAATCCAGGGGCTCCCATTGTTCTAGCAATATAACCAATAACATATAACCAATGCACAACCAATGAGAGGTAATCAAAATGTCATTTTCCCTAATAGAATTATGGACCTGGGAAATCATCAATGGTTGCTAAAACCGATTTTTTTTAAAAAAAGCTGATAAAGAACTATAATAGATGACTCAAACTGTCCTAAATCCTGATCAGTACTAACATTGCTGAGAGAGAAGCAGACATTAGTGTCCTGGAAGCGCTATAGGAGTGCACACTGTAACCCTGAGACAGTCTCACCAAATAAATGAACCTGAATCAAATCTAACCTCTGGCTCTTACTTCCAATTTAAAGGAAATACAGACATTGGATATGTTTCTAAGTAATTCTGTGTATGGGAGATGGAGATGGATAAAAGAGAGTAGATGGGCATTATAGCTGCAACAAGATTGAACCAGAGTTAACAAGTGCTGTATTATGAGGACATGAGAGGTCATCAGACTCTGCTCTTCTCTTTGGACTGTGCTTTTGAAGTGTTCTGTTATAAAATATTTGTAAAACAAACAAGAAATGCTGTTTGTTTTTGCCTCAACAATCCCATTCAACTTTTTTCACTGGAGGGGGTTTTTCCTTTGCTCCTGCATGAAATTTCAGCTTCATAACTTATCTGCTCACTCTTGGCATAAAATAGTCCTCTGTTCAAATAGTTTCAATTTAGAGTTGAGAAGGTCAAGTCACAATAATTTCTCTGGGGCCACTTTCCATACCGTTCCAAGTTTTGTTCTGCTCTAAGAGAAATAGTCTCGGTTGGAGTCCTCTTACCTTCCCAGGTGATCCTTTTGAACTCAGACCAGCTTAGGCAGGTATGTGAGAAGCACTTATGGATGTTTGTTCTACCATTGGTACAGAGTGCATCTAATGTCCAGTCTTGAGAACAACATGCCCCATATAGTCAAGAGGATACATCAAGCACTTCACATGGTCCCCTTGAAGCCTCCTCCCCACCTCCCAGGCTCAGGATGAGATTCTCATGGCGCTTGGGAGAATTGTCACCAAAAGAACCTCTTCATAAACCCTCCCTTCCTCAATGCCAGCAGTGGACAAACTATAGCTTGTGGGTCGAATCCAGCCTGTCTTTTACTTTTAAATAAAGTTTTATTGGAATACAGCCACACTCACTTGTTGAAATACTGGCTTTGGCTGCTTTTGTGTTGCAACAGAATTGAATAGTTGCAACCAAGACCATATAGCCCACAAACCTAAAATATTTGCACAGCCATCTGGCTCTTTACAGGAAAAGGTTGCCAACCCCTGCTCCATGCTATCAACTCTTTTAATATTTACTGTAGGTCAGTTGTCTAATTGGTTCTTGGACATTTACCTTGAAAATACATATCTTGGTGTATCATCTAACTTTGGTATCTGAGTTCTGTCATTTTAGGGCCAAAGTTAAAATGTAAGAACAATTTTATCTCACAAAATCCGTTTTTCACAGATAAATCTAATTATGCTTTATTTGGGGACTCTGTCTGTATGCCTTACTTGTTCATCCTAAGAAAGCCAGAGTCCCAGTCTGGCCCATGCTGCTGCCTCTCCTTTTTTGGGATCTCTGCGTGAGGGGGGGCGGCAGCCCTGCTAGTGTATCTCTCCCTTTCAAGAAATTCTAGACCATCTCTGGAAAGCAGATGGCTATGAGGTGGGGTGGGGTTTGAAATAATGTGCTAACAGATTTGCTTTTTAGGCTTCTATTTATTCTGAGCTGCCTTGACTGGACTCTCCCCTGCAGCTGCAGTAACTGTGGGTCTTTATCAAGGTGGTCTTGGGATAGAATCCCTCTTTTATTTTACCATGTGATATAAAACATTTATTTTTGACCTGGCCTGTGGCTTCCAGCAGCAATATGTTTCCTTTTCCTAGTATGCAAGTACAGGCTCTGTTTGCTCAATGTTGTGAGTGCTTTGGAATTTAGATGATTATATAACTCAAGAGGGATTCCCTGGTGGCTCAGATGGTAAAGCATTTGCCTACAATGTGGGAGACCTGGTTCAATCCCTGGGTTAGGAAGATCTCCTGGAGAAGGAAATGACAACCCACTCCAGTATTCTTGCCTGAAAAATCCCATGGACGGAGGATCCTGGTAGGCTACAGTCCAGGGGTCGCAAAGAGTCGGACATGACTGAGCAGCCTTCATTATTGACCTTCATTATAACTCAAGAAGATCATGATCACTTTCTTATCTTGCTCAAAATAATAATAATAATTATAATCAGCATCCAGGCCACTTTACCAAGGAACAGCAGAGTAATGTGTGTCTGTTTTTCTTTTTTACAAATTAAAAAACAGTCAAATTATGCTGGACAAATTTGACGGGTACATTGATCTACCATTCTCTTACCTATTTAGCTTTATATTTTCCCTAGGTCCATGGAATTTGGTCTTGAAAAACAGAAACGTGGAATGTAAGATTTAAATATTAATAATTTACTATTCCACAAGCCAGCGGTTTCAGTTGAACAGAATCTCCTGAAAGGTGTTTCCAAATTGCCTATTCTAGTTCCCAATTCAGACAGAGTCAACCTAGACCGAGAAGGCATCAGATATATTTTTTTTACTTGAAAATCACTGATCAGGTCATTGTAATACACGTTTCCCAGGAATTCCCTGTGGTTCAGTATCTGAGACTCAGTGCTTTCACTGCCCAGGCCTGGTTTCAATCCCTGGTCGGGGAACTGGTATCCCACAAGTCATCTGGTACAGCTTCCCCACCAGAAAAAGAAAGAAGTTTCCCAAATCAGTATTCAGAAAGAAATATTAATCAACTCTCTCAAACAAATGGCGACCAGAACAAATGAGCTTTGGAAACTTAATGGGATTCTGCTTCTGGTTATTTGGAATGTAGATTAGCAAAGAAATCTCAGTAACATCAAAGGGAAGATCACTTTATAAATGGACTAAGTTATTTCTCTTAAAAATTTGTAATTTATTTCCTTACTTGTTTTTATATTTCTTGCTCCTCCAAAGGTGTTTCTGTTGGAAACTTGGAAAATACTAAAAAACAGAGCTCCTATGC
This sequence comes from Capra hircus, assembly GCF_001704415.2. Classification (NCBI taxonomy): domain Eukaryota; kingdom Metazoa; phylum Chordata; class Mammalia; order Artiodactyla; family Bovidae; genus Capra; species Capra hircus. The sequence continues at coordinate 110,170,811 of NC_030811.1, forward strand.
ACTGAAATGTTTATAGATTTTTCACCTTCTCTTTTTCTACTATCAGGAAGTCCGTGCCAGTTAAAGCATGTGTACTATTATTCTCTGTTCCTTTCTGTACTTTTAAAACTTAAATATGTGTGTACACCATCATCGTAACATTGTAGACCAGTTTCTAATTCTAGGGCAGGCTTCGTAGCCTGAGAATCCTATGTCTCCACTGAATACATTTAAAGTAAGTAAAAATAAAAAATTGTATTTTCTTTCATTAGTGGAAGGAGAAAATTGTTCAGTTTTAAATCCAGAAATTTATCCTTTATTTAAATGCTATCATCATCTCATCCTATTTGTTGAAAATGTAGGTAAAGCCTGTATTTTAGTGATTTACTTTATGTCACTTGGCTGGGCCACAGTACCCAGATATTTGGTCACCCACATTATATCAAACAGCCATCTAGATGTTGTGGTGAAGATACTTTTAAGATAATATTAGCATTTAAATCATAGATTGTGAGTGAGGCAGTTTATCCTCCATAATATGGGTGAGCCTCATCCAATCAGTTGAAGGCCATAAGAGAAAAAGGACTGAAGTCTTCCAAGGAAGAAGTTCTAGCGAGAGTGCCTCCAAACTCCAGCTACAAAACGTACACACACACACCCCCCACACACACTATGTGTGAGTGTGGATTTTGTGTGTGTGTATACATCTCTCTCTGTATTGTTGTTGTTGTTCAGTCACTAAGTCGTGTCCTACTCTTTGTGACTCCATGGACTATAGCCCGCCAGGCTCCTCTGTCCATGGGATCCTCCAGGCAAGAATACTGGAGTGGATTGCTATGTCCTCCTCCAGGGGATCTTCCTGACCCAGGAATTGAACTCATGTCTCCTGCTTGGCAGGCAGATTCTTTACCACTGAAGCCTTGGGAAGCACCCCCACGTCACCTTTCTCTCTCTCTCTCTCTCTCTCTATATATATATATACACACACACACACACACACAAACACACATATATATATATATACACATCCTATTGGTTCTAGTTCTGTCACCATCCTTAAACCAAAAATTAGCCATCAGGAGTCTCAGATCTTCCAAAACCAGCCTTAGTATCCTTGCTTTGATCAGTCACTGGCTGTGAGAGGTCCATGGAATTTGCCTTGATGCAAATGCAGGAATGAATTTCAGAGTCCAGCAGCAAAGGCACTTGGTCAATTAAGCTCCCTACAGTTAGAAATCTTTAAAGTGCATTTTCATGGCTATCACAAACACCAAGCTCAAATAAAACAAAATTAAAGTAGTTCCAAGTCCTAGACAAAAATGGATTACAATTTGGTAAACTAAGACAATCTGATTTCTGAATGTCTAAACAAAAAGATGTCTCTATAAATATAGAAAGCTCCAAGTGAGCTAAGTTTTTAAGAATAATTTAGCATTAATTCAAAATCATGATACAGGAACAAAAAGACATTATAGCTTAGTTTATTGGATAAGAAAGAAGTTGAGAACTTCCCTGGTGGTGCAGTGGATAAGAATCCACCTGCCGGTACAGGGGACACAGGTTCGATCACTGGTGCAGGAAGATCCCACATGCCACGGAGTGGCTAACCCATGCACCACAACAGAGCCCATGCTCTAGATCCGACAAGCTGCAATTTGCTGCAACTACTGAAGCTGTATGCGTAGAGCCTGTGTTCCACAGTAAGAGAAGCCACCACAGTGAGAAGTCCACATACCGCAATGAAGGTAGCTCCCACTTGCTGCAACTAGAGAAAGCCTGTGCAAAGCAACAAAGACCCAGTGCAGCCAAAAAAAATACACATAAATAGAAGAACTTGATCTGCACATAGTTCAGATTCACTGGTCCATGGTAATGGCTAGACACAGGGTGAAGGTGAAAGCCGCTCAGTCAGTCCAACTCTTAGCAATCCATGGACGATACAATCCATGGAATTCTCCAGACCAGAATACTGGTGCGGGTAGCTGTTCCCTTCTCCAGGAGATCCTCCCAACCCAGAGATTGAACCCAGGTCTCCCACACTGCAGGCAGATTCTTTACCAGCTGAGCCATTAAAGAAGCCCAAGAATACTGGAATGGGTAGCCTGTCCCTTCTCCAGCAGATCTTCCTAACCTGGGAATCGAACCAGGATCTCCTGCATTGCAGGCAGATTCTTTACCAACTGAGCTACCAGGGAAGCCAGATATAGGGTAACAGGGATCATATAAAACAAGGAAAAGGAGCCATTTCACAGAAATGGGCTGCTCATTCGTTTAGTGTGTTTCATGCAGTATTATATTCTGCTGTCTGAAGTGGGGCTTTAGGATTTCACTGGCTCCAAACACAAAACCAGCAATAAGAAAATGACAAGTGAAAAGGTAGCATGTTCTTTTAGTCTCATTAAATATGACATCAATAGTTCAGGATCTTCAGAATTAATGAGAAAATCTGTTGCAGTTCATGTTCTCCTGAAAACAGACTCAGACACTGATGTGACCAGTCCCCAAGTCTTCAGGGTGTTTATCTCCCATCCCTTAGAACACTTGTTTCTTACCAAGTGTTCTAGTGTGCTTGCCTGCTCATCTGACTTGATTAGCATGATGTCATCAATGTAAGGGATCCCAGGGATGTTCAGCAGGATGTCCAGATATATGCATTAATATATATGACAGAGGGACCAAGAATGTATGCAGTCTTCAGGCAAAGCTACTGACTATCCTACCGTCCATTTCTGATCAGGCTGGACCATAAGGCATTGTCTAAAACATCGCCCTCCTATCATGTGCCTGGGAGCTTCTAATCTTCTCTGGGGAAGATGCCACAAGTGTCAGCGAAATTGCAATTAGGGCTTCTGTGGTTAAGTCTGTGGTATTTATTGTCTAGAGAAGAGGTCTTATCAACTTCAAACAATAAACGTAAGAGATGCATATTCTTGGACTACGATGCAAGGAAGTCTGAAGTGGAACACAAAAATAACTAAACAGAAACACCCCTCTATATTTGGAAATTTAAAAACAAACCAGAAAACGTATAGTTCAGTCAGTTCAGTCAGTTGAGTCGCTCAGTCGTGTCCGACTCTTTGCGACCCCACAAATCGCAGCATGCCAGGCCTCCCTGCTGGGGTCCAGCCCTGGTGGATCCAGGGTAATTCGAATGGGAGATGGAATCGGCATCCTAGGAATCAATTGCTTAATTAAAGATATAGAGAGAGATTAGAAATGGATAGTGTAGTAGGAAATATTAGTGGAGAAAAAGAGGCTGAATAACTTGGTTTACGTGGGATACCAATAAAATTCCAAGACAAGGAATTTGCACCATCCACATTGGGCCACTGGTGCCACTTGAATATTGGAAGGTGCCCCTCCTTGGGCTCCTTCTCACGTGGAACTTAAAAGCCGGGGCAAGTAAGTAGACGTGGCAAGCACCCACGCTCCAGATGGAAATTCAGCCAGAAAAACAGGGATCAAGAAAGAAACAACATGGGGGAATCAGTCCTTCCAGAAATTGATCCGATTTCTTTATTTTTTAGGTTTGCTTATATACCTTTTGTTACACATAGAGCCAAATGGAAATTTTAAAGTCATGCAGGGGTCAGCAGTCCTGACCTTTATCAAAATCAGGTGCTTTACATAAAAGTATACATAAAGGTCTTAGGGGTTTTACATCATCTTCTGGCCATGAGGCCTGCTGACATTTTATGATCCTTTCTTTCTGATAACCAAAAAACTTATTTTTTCCAAGGGTGTTTTTTCTTAAACCAGGCGCCACCCACTGAAGGTAGCAGATAAAGTTGCATTCCTATAGGGCGAGGGTGTAGTGGGTTAAAACTAAGAAAGGAATTTATTTAACCTAAGGTTAACATGATTAATCTTAAAGGTTAATACTTATTTCTCCTATATGTTAGTTATATTCATTATAAGGGCAGGGAATATGGAGATTTAGCAGCAAACATCAGCCCAACAAATGAAAACCCTTCACCAATGTTCCCCTTAAGATCTATTTAGTCTTAAGATAGTAACAAAGTTACATTTTTACATAGCAAGGACACAGTGATTTATAACAAAGTACAGTGATCTATAACAAAAGAGAAAATTCATTAACTCAAAAAGTCTAGTATTGCTAACATCAAAAACTACTATATTCCCTTTTCTATATTCCAAATATATTCATATATTCCCAGGTGCCTAAGGATATGGAGGCCTGGCAGCAATCATTGACTCAACAATGAGAAAAGCCCTATGCTAATTAAGACTTTCAAAATACTCCAAACTCTCTGTGCTGCTTATGGTTGAGAGGTTGTCACACAAGCTACTCTGTCAGCAGAGAGGTTTGACCTGAGACACCCTTGTCACACCCAGGGCAGGGAATTAGCAGCAATTATTGGCAAACCAATGAAACAATGAAAAACCCTTCACCAATATAATTCCTAACCAACCCACTATACTAATAATTTCTAACTTCCCCAAAGAATCTGCCTTTAGTAAGTCTAAAACATCTCGTGCCTCTCATGGTTGGGAGGCTGTAAACAATCACATGTGGCCAGAGAACCTGTACAGGCAGGCTAGATAACCTTCAGAGGAGTTCGTAAGTTGAAACACTCTTGTCATGCCCAGGAATTTTTATTGACTTGGAGCTGTAAGTTAACTCCTTCTCTGAGAGAGGTAATGGGGGTCAGCCCCCGATAAAGTCAGAGGCATAGGTGAGAGCATGAAACAGTAAAGTAGGTAGACTCTGGTTTTGGGGGTAGGTGCTCGGGAACAGGGGGTTTCCTGAGGCTTGATCTTCCTCTGCATATGCTGAAGCCTCCTTCCTCATGACCTGTGCCATGGGCGGAGTTCCTCGCGCTGGCTCCCGGCACCTCCCTGTCCATCACCAATTCCCAGAGTTCACTCAGACTCACGTCCTTCGAGTCAGTGATGCCATCCAGCCATCTCATCCTCGGTCATCCCCTTCTCCTGCCCCCAGTCTCTTCCAGCATCAGAGTCGTTTCCAATGAGTCAACTCTTCACATGAGGTGGCCAAAGTACTGGAGTCTCAGCTTTAGCATCATTCCTTCCAAAGAACTCCCAGGGCTGATCTCCTTCAGAATGGACAGGTTGGATCTCCTTGCAGTCCAAGGGACTCTCAAGAGTCTTCTCCAACACCACAGTTCAAAAGCATCAATTCTTTGGCGCTCAGACTTCTTCACAGTCCAACTCTCACATCCATACATGACCACAGGAAAAACCATAGCCTTGACTAGACTGACCTTAGTCGGCAAAGTAATGTCTCTGCTTTTGAATATGCTATCTAGGTTGATCATAACTTTTCTTCCAAGGAGTAAGCATCTTTTAATTTCATGGCTACAGTCACCATCTGCAGTGATTTTGGAGCCCACAAAAATAAAGTCTGACACTGTTTCCACTGTTTCCCCATCTATTTCCCATGAAGTGATGGGACCAGATGCCATGATCTTTGTTTTCTGAATGTTGAGCTTTAAGCCAACTTTTTCACTCTCCTCTTTCACTTACATCAAGAGGCTTTTTAGCTCCTCTTCACTTTCTGCCATAAGGGTGGTGTCATCTGCATATCTGAGGTTATTGATATTTCTCCTGGCAATCTTGATTCCAGCTTGTGTTTCTTCCTGTCCAGCATTTCTCATGATGTACTCTGCATATAAGTTAAATAAGCAGGGTGACAATATACAGCCTTGATGTATAAGCTAGCAATAAAATAAAAAAGGAAATTTTAAAGCAATTGTAACTGAATAAAAATTAAAACATTACATTTTAAAACTTGTGAGATGAGGCAAAAGTATTACATGGAGAGGAACGTATAGCCTTAATTACTGATTCCAGATAATAAAACATAATGAAAATTAATCAGCTGGGTATAAACTTATGAAATTAAAAAATAGAATATCTCAAAGAAAATTTTAAGCTATATTACAATAAAGATAAAAGCAGAAATTAATGATACAGAAAAGAAGAAAACAGAAGAGCTGGATAAACCAAAAACTGGCTCTTTGTAAAACCTAACAAAATAGTCAGACTTATGGCATGATTGATCATAAAATAATTAAAGAAGAGACATAATTACAGATAAAGCTAAAAATAGATTTCAGCTTTTATGAAGATGGATTAGACACACTTTTCCTATTCTTTTCACTAACTACAAATGACATACAAAAGATGGCTTTTAAAGGTAGACAATGGAAGGTAAACTAACTAGGAACCTAGCTATCAAAAGAAACAACACGATGCAGGGTGTTATCAGCATCGAATGGGAAACCAGAACTCTCATCCTTATTCAGCAGGCAGGCCCCCTGAGGTGTCAATGGAAATCAAGTTGGGAATCTGTATTTTCATCCCCACCTGGAAGGGACAAGCAAAGTGCACTCTCATTTTCCCTGATGGAGTGGTATCACAAAAAGTCAATTAAAACAGAAACTTTAAATAAGATTTGGAACTTCATAATAGAATACCCCAAATGTCCAGGTTTCAATAAAAAAAAAAGTTACACATCATACCAAGAATTAAAGAAAAGACCTCAAAAGGAATGAAACAATACAATTGATTGATGACAACACCAAGATGACAGAGAGATTTGAACTCTCTAGCAAAGACTTTAAAACAGTTATAGTAAAAATCCTGACTGAAGAAATGTGAAGGTACTTGAAACAAATGAAAAGAGAGTTTCAGCAAATAAAAAAATTGAACAAAAAAAGAAGACATAAGAACTATATGGAAATTTTAGAACTAAAAACACAATAGTTAAAATAGACAACACAAAGGACTGACTCAACAGAATTCAGGGAACAGAGGAAAGAATTACTAAACTTGAAGACAGAGTAAAAGAAATCACCAATCTGAAAAAAATGCAGAGATTCAAGAACCATGGGTCCATTAAAAAAAATCTGTATTTTATTTAACAATAATCATAGGAGTGGAGAAAAAAGGTGGGATTGAAAAAATTATTGAAAGGAATAATGGCTTCAAACTTTCCAAATTTGGCAAAATATATAAATCTACAGATTCAAAAAGCCAAGCAAAGCTCACCTGAATAAATCCAAAGAAAAACACACCAAAATATGCTAGAGTCAATGATGAGAGAAGAACTCAGTGAAATTGAATTCAGAACAACAAATATTTTTTTAAAATCAACTTTTAAAAAGCTGGTAATTAGAAAAGAAAATTGACAAACCTCTAGTAAGACTGACAAAGGAAAAAAAAAAAGAATTGCTAATATCAAAAAACAGGGGTATCATTACAGACTCCAAAAACATTAAGAAGAAGGAATACAATGTGGGAGACCTGGGTTCGATCTCTGGGTTGGAAAGATTCCCCTGGAGAAGGGAAAGGTTCAGTTCAGTTCAGTCGCTCAGTCGTGTCCGAGTCTTCGCGACCCCATGAATCGCAGCATGCCAGGCCTCCCTGTCCATTACCAACTCCCGGAGTTCACTCAGACTCACGTCCATCGTGTCCATGATGCCATCCAGCCATCTCATCCTCTGTTGTTCCCTTCTCCTCCTGCCCCCAATCCCTCCCAGCATCAAAGTCTTTTCCAATGAGTCAACTCTTCATGTGAGGTGACCAAAGTACTGGAGCTTCAGCTTTAGCATCATTCCTTCCAAAGAAATCCCAGGGCTGATCTCTTTAGAATGGACTGGTTGGATCTCCTTGCAGTACCGGGGACTCAAGAGTCTTCCCCAACACCACAGTTCAAAAGCATCAGTTCTTTGGTGCTCAGACTTCTTCACAGTCCAACTCTCACATCCATACATGACTACTGGAAAAACCATAGCCTTGACTAGACGGACCTTAGTCGGCAAAGTAATGTCTCTGCTTTTGAATATGCTATCTAGGTTGATCATAATTTTTCTTCCAAGGAGTAAGTGTCTTTTAATTTCATGGCTACAGTCACCATCTGCAGTGATTTTGGAGCCCACAAAAATAAAGTCTGACACTGTTTCCCCATCTATTTACCATGAAGTGATGGGACCAGATGCCATGATCTTTGTTTTCTGAATGTTGAGCTTTAAGCCAACTTTTTCACTCTCCTCTTTCACTTTCATCAAGACGCTTTTTAGTTCCTCTTCACTTTCTGCCATAAGGGTGGTGTCATCTGCATATCTGAGGTTATTGATATTTCTCCTGGCAATCTTGATTCCAGCTTGTGCTTCTTCCAGTCCAGCGTTTCTCATGATGTACTCTGCATATAAGTTAAATATGCAGGGTGACAATATACAGCCTTGACATACTCCTTTTCCTATTTGGAACCAGTCTGTTGTTCCATGTCCAATTCTAACTGTTGCTTCCTGACCTTCATACAGATTTCTCAAGAGGCAGGTCAGATGGTCTGGTATTCCCATCTCTTTCAGAATTTTCCACAGTTTATTGTGATCCATACAGTCAAAGGCTTTGGCATAGTGAATAAAGCAGAAATAGATGTTTTTCTGGAACTCTCTTGCTTTTTTGATGATCCAGCGGATGTTGGCAATTTAATCTCTGGTTCCTCTGCCTTTTCTAAAACCAGCTTGAATATCAGGAAGTTCACGGTTCATGTATTGCTGAAGCCTGGCTTGGAGAATTTTGAGCGTTACTTTACTAGCATGTGAGATGAGTGCAATGGTGTGGTAGTTTGAGTATTCTTTGGCATTGCCTTTCTTTGGGATTGGAATGAAAACTGACCTTTTCCGGTCCTGTGGCCACTGCTGAGTTTTCCAAATTTGCTGACATATTGAGTGCAGCACTTTCACAGCATCATCTTTCAGGATTTTACCCACTCCAGTATTCTGGCCTGGAGAATTCCATGGGCTTTATATAGTCCATGGAGTCACAAAGAGTCGGACATGACTGAGCAACTTTAACACACACATGAACATCCCTACACACATAAATTTTACAACTTTGATGAAGTTGACCAATTCTCAGAAAAGCATAAACTACTATATCTTATCCAGTGTGAAACAGATCATTTGAATAACCTTATGAGCAAAAGTAGTTCAGTCCTGGCCAGAATACTGGTGTGGGTAGCTGTTCCCTTCTCCAGGGGATCTTCCCAAACAAGGGATCAAACCCAGGTCTCCCACATTACAGGTGGATTCTTTACCAGCTGAGCTACCAGGGAAGCCCGAATAACCTTATAACCCTTAAGGAAACTGAATATATAATTTTTAAATTCCCAAAAATGAAGTCTCCAGGCTCAGATAGTTTTACTGGAGAACTCTGCCAAAACAAGAAAAGCAGTATTAATATCACTTCTATACAATCTCTTCCAGAAAATAGAAGAACCACTCCTAATTGATTTTATAAATTTAGAATTACCTCATGCAAAAACCAGAGTACCTCACCTAAAAAAAAAGCAAAAACCAATATCCCTCATGAACAGAAACACAAAAGATACTTAACAAATATAAGCAAACACAATTCATATATGAAAGGATTATATACCATGGCAAGTGGAGTTTATACCAAAATACAAGGGTGATTCAATGTTCAAAAAGTAATCAACTACCATATCAACAGGCTAAAATAGAAAGTTAGACAACAAGTCAACTTGTAGAGAGAAATCATGTGACAATATTCAACATTCATTGGTGATAAAAAAAAAATCTCATAGAAAACTAGGACTAGAGGGAGGCTTCCTTAACTTAATAAAGAACATCTACAAAAAACCATGCAAATAAATCATACTTAATGGTAAAAAACTAAATGTTTTTTACCCCAGGAATGAGAACAAGGCTAAGATATCTGCTCTTATCACTTTTATTCAACATTGTACTGGAAGTTCAAGCTAATGCGATAAAGCAAGAAAGGAAATTAAAAGATATAGATCAGAAAGGAAGAAATAAAAACTGAAACTTATGTGATTTTCTACATAAAAAATCCTAAGGAATCTACAAAAAACAACAACAACAACAACAACAACCTAGAATTAATAAGGGAATTCAGCAAGGTCACAGTAGACAAAATGAATGTACAAAAATAAATTATCTTTCTATATATGAGCAATAAACACATGGACACTAATATAAAATATCAATACTATTTATAATCACTCGAAAAATGGAAATAGTTCAATTTAAGTCTAACAAAACATGTGCATAACTCTTATATTGGAAACTATAGCATGCAATGAAAGCAATCAAAGATTAAACGGAGAGACATACCAGTTAAAGGATTAGAAGACTCAACGTATCCATTCTCCCCAAACTGATACATTTTTAGTGAAATTCCTATTGAAATTTCAATAAAATTCTTTGTATAGACAAAATTATTATAAAATTTATATAAAAAGACAAAAAAAGAATAGCTAAAGCAATCTTTTAAAGGAATTAGATGGGAGAAGTTGACTTACATGATTTCAAATCATAAAATGGTCAAGGCTATATGACAGAGAAATAGATACATAGATCAATGGGACAGAATAGAAAGCTTATAAATAGCCTCACATAAATATGCTCAACTGATTTTCTACAAAGTTGTAACATTAATTCAATGGAGGAATAATAGCCTTTTCAACAAATGGTGCTAAAGCAATTGATTATCCACAGGCTTAAAAATGAACTTAAACCTCACATTTAATGCAAAAATTAACTCAAAATGGATCACAGGTTTACATTTAATTATGCTTTTACAATTTTATAAAATTATAAAACTTTTAGGAAAAAACATGGAAGAAAGTATCTGGTGTCCGGGGCTAGGCAAAGAATTCTTAAGACTTGCCACCGAAAGCACCACAGGAGAAAAGTTCATAAATTGGACTTGATCAAAAACAAAAACTTTGGCTCTGTCAAAGATCCTATCATGGGGATCAAAAGACATATATAGAACGGAATAAAATATTTGCAACCACATATTTGACAAAAGACTATTATCCTGAATATATAAAGAACCTGAAAATTGCAACTGTTAAAGTCACTCAGTTCCATCAGAAATGGGCAAGGGTGCATGCAGCAGCTCCTGAAGCTGGCGTGCTCTAGGACCCACAACCCACAGCCACTGAGCCTGCAAACTGCAACTCATGAAGCTCCTGTACCTAGAGACTGTCCTCTGCAATGAGGAGAGGTCACAACAATGGGAAACCTGCTTCCTGCACGGGAGAGAAGTCCCCTCTCACCGCAACTAGAGAAAGCCTGAGAGCAGCAAAGAAGACCCAGCACAACCAAAAATAAATTGATAAATTGTTAAAAAAAAAAAAAAAGGAAAAAGAAAGGGGGTGAGGGAAGAATTTAAAATGTGGTCTCCAGACCAGCAAGATTAAGAAAAAAAGAAACAGGCAAGTGACATGAAAAAACACTGAGATGTTTCATCAAAGAGAATATATAGATGGCAAATGAGAACATGAAAAGATGCTCTGCCCAACATTGTTAGCCATTAAGGAAACACAGACTAAAACTGCAATGTGTTATCAGTATATGCTTATCGGAATGGCTAACTTAAAAAAGTAGTGCCAACACTAAATTTTGGAAGGAAGCTGAGAAACATATGCATTGTAGATGGGATATAAAATATGATATAGCTGCTATGGAAGACGGTTTGGCATTTTCTTAAAAATCTAACTGATAGCTTATGATCCAGCAGTTGCACCCCTGGGCATTTATCCCAGAGAAAAGAAAAGACATGTTTACACAAAGTCTTACATAATAATGTTTTAAATACCTTTACTCATAACATCCCCAAACCAGAGACAACTCAAGTGTCCTTTAAGGTAAATAGCCAAACAAACTATAGAATGCCCATGCTATGACATATTACTTTGCAATAAAATGAAATAAACTACTGATACACCCAACAACTTGGAATTGGCTGAGTAAAAAAATCCAGTCTCACAAGTTTACATACTAAGTGATTCCATTCATATCACAATTTTGAAATAACAAAATTATAGAAATGGAGAACAGATTATGGTTGCCAGGAGTCTGGAGAAGAAAGTCTGGGAGAAAGATGGGTACGGCTATAAAAGGGCAATAGAAGTGATCCTTGTAGGGATGGAATTGTCTGTGTTGTGTCTGTATCAATGTCAATATCCTGCTGGTGATTTCATAGTGTAGCTTCTCTGGATGTTACCATTGAGGGGAACTAGGCCTGGAAAATCCCATGGGCGGAGGAGCCTACTGCAGTCCATGGGGTCGCTAAGAGCTGGGCACGACTGAGCAACTTCACTTTCGCTTTTCATTTTCATGCTTTGGAGAAGGAAATGGCAACCCACTCCAGTGTTCTTGCCTGGAGAATCCCAGGGACGGGGAGCCTGGTGGGCTGCCGTCTATGGGGTCGCACAGAGTCAGACACGACTGAAGTGACTTAGCAGTAGCAGTAGCAGCAGTAGCAGGCAAAGCACACACTGAATCTCTGAATTATTTCTTACGATTGCTTGTGAATCTACAATCTTCCCCTCCAAAGTTTTTTAAGAAAAAAAAAATTTAATACGATGGACTTCCTTGGTGGTGCATCAGTTAAGAACCCACTGCCAATGCAGTGGACACAGGTTCCAAACGTGGTCTGGGAAAATTCCACATACCATGGGGCAGCTAAGCCTGTGCCCCCAGCTACTGAGCCCTCACTCTAGAGACCGCATCGGCAACGACTGAAGCCTGCACACTGCAGCTCGAGAGTAGTAGCCCTGACTCCTGCAACTAGTGAAAGCCCACACACAGCAACAAAGACCCAGAGTAGCCGAAAATAAATAAATTCTTTTTAAAGTTAATAAGAGAATACTCCCCAAAATGTACAACTTTGAAAACAAAGTAACAAATTCATATATATTTACTTACATTTATAGATTTATTCACATATATTTAATTTCTTCATATAATCTGACTTATGCTGTCTTTGTAAGAAGATTTAAAACCATGGTTTAATTTTCCATAATAGTAATAGGACTTTTCCAAACTTACTTTTTATTTAAATCCAACTATGTAAATTTTCTTGTTTTTGTTGACTGTATAGAGCTTCTCCATCTTTGGCTGCAAAGAATATAATCAATCTGATTTCGGTGTTGACCATCTGGTGATGTCCAGTTGTAGAGTCTTCTCTCGTGTTGTTGGACGAGGATGTTTGCTATGACCAGAGCATTTTCTTGGCAAAACCCTATTAGTTTTTGCCCTGCTTCATTCTTCGTTCCAAGGCCAAATTTGCCTGTTACTCCAGGTGTTTCTTGACTTCCTACTTTTGCATTCCAGTCCCCTATAATGAAAAGGACATCTTTTGGGGGTATTAGTTCTAAAAGGTCTTGTAGGTCTTCATAGAACCATTCGACTTTAGCTTCTTCGGCATTACTGGTTGGGGCATAGACTTGGATTACCGTGATATTGAACGGTTTGCCTTGGAAACGAACAGAGATCATTCTGTCATTTTTGAGATTGCATCCAAGTACTGCATTTCAGACTCTTTTATTGACCATGATGGCTACTCCATTTCTTCTGAGGGATTCCTGCCCACTGTAATAGATGTAATGGTCATCTGAGTTAAATTCACCCATTCCAGTCCATTTTAGTTCTCTGATTCCTAGAATTCGATGTTCACTCTTGCCATCTCCTGTTTGACCACTTCCAATTTGCCTTCATTCATGGACCTGACATTCCAGGTTCCTATGCAATATTGCTCTTTACAGCATCGGACCTTGCTTCTATCACCAGTCACATCCACTGCTGGGTATTGCTTTTGCTTTGGCTCCATCCCTTCATGCTTTCTGGAGTTATTTCCCCACTGATCTCCAGTAGCATACTGGGCACCTACTGACCTGGGGAGTTCCTCTTTCAATATCCTATCATTTTGCCTTTTCATACTGTTCATGGGGTTCTCAAGGCAAGAATACTGAAGTGGTTTGCCATTCCCTTCTCCAGTGGAACACATTCTGTCAGACCTCTCCACCATGACCTGCCCGTCTTGGGTTGCCCCATGGGCATGGCTTAGTTTCATTGAGTTAGACAAGGCTGTGGTCCTAATGTGACTAGATTGACTAGTTTTCTGTGAGTATGGTTTCAGTTTCAGCTGGATCATGGAAAAAGCAAGAGAGTTTCAGAAAAACATCTATTTCTGCTTTATTCACTATGCCAAAGCCTTTGACTGTGTGGATCACAATAAACTGTGGAAAATTCTGAAAGAGATGGGAATACCAGACCATCTGACCTGCCTCTTGAGAAATCTGTATGCAGGTCAGGAAGCAACAGTTAGAACTGGACATGGAACAACAGACTGGTTCCAAATAGGAAAAGGAGTACATCAAGGCTGTATATTGTCACCCTGCTTATTTAACTTAAATGCAGAGTACATCATGAGAAATGCTGGGCTGGAAGAAACACAAGCTGGAATCAAGATTGCCGGGAGATATATCAATCACCTCAGATATGCAGATGACACCACCCTTATGGCAGAAAGTGAAGAGGAACTAAAAAGCCTCTTGATGAAAGTAAAAGAGGAGAGTGAAAAAGTTGGCTTAAAGCTCAACATTCAGAAAATGAAGATCATGGCATCTGGTCCCATCACTTCATGGGAAATAGATGGGGAAACAGTGGAAACAGTATCAGACTTTATTTTTGTGGGCTCCAAAATCACTGCAGATGGTGACTGCAGCCATGAAATTAAAAGATGCTTACTCCTTGGAAGAAAAGTTATGACCAACCTAGATAGCATGTTAAAAAACAGAGATATTACTTTGCCGATTAAGGTCCATCTAGTCAAGGCTATGGTTTTTCCAGTGGTCATGAATGGATGTGAGAGTTGGACTGTGAAGAAGGCTAAGCGCTGAAGAATTGATGCTTTTGAACTGTGGTGCTGGAGAAGACTCTTGAGGGTCCCTTGGACTGCAAGGAGATCCAACCAGTCCATTCTGAAGGAGATCAGCCCTGGGATTTCTTTGGAAGGAATGATGCTAAAGCTGAAACCCCAGTACTCTGGCCACCTCATGTGAAGAGTTGACTCGTTGGAAAAGCCCCTGATGCTGGGAGGGATTGGGGGCAGGAGGAGAAGGGGACAACAGAGGATGAGATGGCTGGATGGCATCACTGATTCGATGGACGTGAGTCTGAGTGAACTCCGGGAGTTGGTGATGGACAGGGAGGCCTGGCATGCTGGGATTCATGGTGTCGCAAAGAGTCGGACACGATTGAGCGACTGAACTGAACTGATGTAAATTTTCTATAACTTAAGTAAACTGGATTAATGAATAAATGTGTATATATGCATGTATAGAATAAATAATTATACACTATATATGCATAATAATATATGTGAGTTGAAATAATCTATCAGTAACCCCTCACAAGCTATATATAGGACTGCAGTTACTAAGACTTTCATCTGTGGTAAATTTGAATGGGATACAATAGAAAGATAATCTGTGCAATACTTGTACTGTTTGAGACTTACACAGAAAATAGTAACTATGAAGCATGTGGAATTAGTTGGTGGTTGCCAGGCTCTATTGATTAATGAAGACACAGAATGATATGCTCAAATCATACTAGAATTGTAGAATCTGGATTCTACTGTTTCAACACCCCGAGGCTCGGCAGTTCTCTAATCTGAATCATGCTGGAGACTTTAGAAAAATGAAGACTCACTTCCTCTTCCACTCCATATCTAGTGCATAATTTTGCATTAGCCAGCATTTGAAACATGTTTGTGCTGTGCTCAATCATCAGTCATGTCTGACTCTTTGCAACCCTTTGGACTGTAGCCCACAAGGTTTCTCTGTCCATGGGATTTCCCAAGCAAGAATACAGAGTGGGTTGCCTTTTCCTTTTCCAGGGGATCTTTCCAACTCAGGAATCAGACATGCATTTCCTGTGTCTTCTGCACTGCAGGTGGATTCTTAACCTGCTGAGCCATTGGGGATGCTTGAGACACGTTTATTGGTCATTATATTTCATTCTCCAAAGGTTTTTATTGTTCTGATAGCTTCCACTTGCCCCACAGGGTCTATGCTCCACCCTTTCCAGCCCTCCCTTCTGCCCAAGATGCTCACCTACATGGACCACATTAATAGGCCTCTTTCTGAACTCTGGCTTCCAGGTAGGGGTGGCCATTAAGGATGTCTCAATAAGAACCTGGAGGGAAGGAGAAAAGTAAGGATATTATTAGCTGGGTTGCTTTGCAAGTCACCTTTCCAGCTGTGTTCCCGACTAACGGTAACTGCTTCTTTCTAGTGCGACTTCTTGACAAGACTCTCTTTCCTTTTGAGTTCCAAAACCTCTCCCTGTCTTCATTTCTTCGTGGGTTGAAGGTTACAGCTCTGCTCCCACACAGCACTTATAATTTCCCTAATACTCATACCTTGGTATGTGTTCCCTTATTAATCTTCCTCAAAGGATTCTAATTTGCCTGTGTAATCTGTTCCCTGCTAGGATCTGACTGATGCATGATTCTGCACTTTTCTCTGAAGCATCTCCTAGTGGCTGCATATGATTAACTTGGAATGACCTTAGCCAATTCCAGAAGGGATGCAAACTTTGAAGAAACATCTTTTTCTCTGTACTAGTAAGCCCAGAGCCTTAGCCTCACAAAATGAGAAAACAAAAATTTTTGCCTGGTCCTTTTCCTTCTCCTCTCCCCTCTCCTCAGGTCAGATACTCCATATAGCTCCCCCTTAACTGATTGGATTGTTAATTTTAACTTAATTTGGATTGTTAATTTATGGATTGCTTTTTAAACTTTGCCCTGCAGAACCCCAGATTTTCATGGAAGATTTTTGGGAGGTTCTTCGGGGAAGAAAATATAGCAAAAATGAAGATCGCCTCTGTCAGTAGAGCTTTCTGACACCCATTTCATTTAATTTTTAAAATTTATATGCTGTGGTCCCATATGAAATTTGATTTGAAAGGTAATTTCAGTCCGACAAATAACAAGTTTTTGACTACTGGTTTAATTCACTTTGCTAGCCACTGACAAATCAAAACTCTTTAGGATTCAAAATGCAGCCTTGAATGGTAGGACTTCGGGTAACAGCAGAAGTGGTAACAGGGTACAGATTTGGAGTCAGGTTGCTCCAGTCCAAGGTGCTTCAAATTATGCCCCATAAAAGAAGCTGCTTATTATGAATAGCCACTCCAAAGCTCTGATGATCTGTTTCTCTGTCAACGTGGATCATCCTTTATTATTTACAAATTCCAATCTCCAGCTGAGCCAATCTTTATCTAATTATTTTTATCTCCCTCCAGGAACTCTTCCCAGGCTAAGCAGTAATCAGCCTTCAGCAATTACCATCTGGTATTATTTAGTGGCTTCCAATTTGTGAGTCATGGAATCACAGAAACTTAGAGTTGGGGTTGTCAAGGTCACTTGGTCTAGTATTCCTTCCCTGCCTGAAGTCCTGCTCTTTTTTTCCTGACTGGTCATGCCTCAGCCACCTGAATGCTTTCAGGTAACAGGTAAGGCCCTGTTTTACGAGGTACTCCTCTTGTAAAAGAGTTTTTCCCTCTTTTAAGTCAGAATGCGTGTTTCTGTGCATGGCACCAGCGAGTGTCAAGCATTCCCTGTAGAGAAAAGAATTGTTCTCCTCCTTATTTACAGAAAAGTTCTTAAAATATTAGCCAACAGTAATCATGCCTTTGGGCTTCCCACGCGGCACTCGTGGTAAAGAACCCACCTGCTAATGCGGCAGCCGTAAGAGAGGTGGGTTCAGTCCTTGGTTCAGGAAGATCCCCTAGAGGAGCGCACGGCAAGCGAATCCAGTGTTCTCACCTGGAGAATCCTATGGACAGGGGAGCCTGGCGGGTCCTAGTCTATAGGGTAGCGAAGGGTTGGATGACTGAAGCAACTTAGCATGCGTCCTTTTACTTAGTTTCTCCACAAAAATCATCCATCACTACCAGATCTAAAACTATTCCTCTGAGGACATGTAATAGTTTCCAGACTCCTCACCATGCTTGAAGCCCTTTTCTGACTGTGCTTCAGTTCTCACTTCATTCTTAAAATTTATGCCCACTAGAGAACACGACTCAGGAAACATGTTCTGACCAGTTGAGCCCACTGGCTACTCTACTAAAGACATTAGACTGATTAACATCACCAAGGCTGTATCTGCCTTCTTATTTGGCAGTCACTACACACCATCAGGGCTTCCCAGATGACGCTAGTAGTGAACCCGCCTGTCAATGCAGGGGACATGAGTTTGGTCCCTGGTTCGGGAAGATCCCCTGAAGGAGGAAATGGCAACACATTCCAGCATTCTTGCCTGGAAAATTCCATGGACAGAGCAGCCTGGTAGGCTATAGTCCATGGAGTCAGACACAACTGAGCACACACACACACACACACATACACACACACACACCATCATTCTGACTCATAACTGAATCAACTACAACATTCCCATCTTTTTCCCATGAACCCTTAACAAAGGCAGGTGTCTCCTGCCCTCTATTTGTATCTAAATTCAAATATCACAAGGTGGGTACTCTCTTCCTAGTCTACAGGCAAGAAAAACTGCATTCAGAGAGGTTTAGTATTTTGCAAGGATCACACAAGTGGCTTAGCAGAGATTCGATTTTATATCAAAACCTGTATGTTTTCTGCTTGGTCACACTGCCTTTTCATTCATTTACTCCCTCATCAAATATAACTGAGCACTTTCTATGTGTCAGACATTATGCTAGGCCCTCAGGATAAAGTGATGATGAAGACATGCCCCTCATGGAAAATAAATTCTAGTGGAGAATATGGTTTACATGCTTGAAGACATGTAAATGAATATAGGAAGGATTTGCAGAGACAAGAAGAGAAAAATATCAGTGCTGTTACTTTTTCTTTTTTTTCTTGCCTAATTGATCAGGGTAGAACTTCCCGTACTGTGTTGAATGGAAGTAGTGAGAGTGGGCACCCTTGCCTTGTTCTTGATCTTAGAAGAAAAACCTTTCACACTGAGTATGATGTCACAGTGGGTTTGTCACTATGGCCTTTATTATATTAAGATGCATTCTTTCTATACGTAATGAGTTGAGAATATTTATCATGAAAGGATGTTGAACTCTGTCAGATGCTTTTCCTTTATCTATTAAAATGGTTGTATGATATTTATTTCATTCTGATATTGTGATATATTCTGTTAATGATATGTGAACGCCAAACCTTTCTTGCATCCTAGGAATAACTTTCACTTAATCATGATATATAATCATGTAAAGTTAGATTGTTTCTTTGAGATCTTTCGACTTCATTAATGTCGATGTTTATTGCTATGAGCCTCCCACTCAGACCTGCTTTTGCTGCATCTCAAGAGTTTTGAGGTGTTGTTTCCATCTTCATTCATTTCAAGGTTTTTTTTTAATCTCCCTTTTGATTTCTTCTTTGACTTGGTTGTTCAGGGGTGTTTTGTTTAATTTCTGCGTATTGGTAAATTTTCCAGTTTCCTCTTGTCACTAATTTCCAGTTTCATACCATAGTGGTTTGAAAAGGTTCTTTTTATGATTTCAGTCATCTTAAATTTATTGAGGCTGGTTTTGTGATCTAACATATCATCTATTTTCAAAAATGTTCCATGTGCACTTTAGAAGAATGTGTCTTCTGCTGCTATTAGGTACAATGTTCTGTAAATGTCTGTTAGGTCCTCTGAGTCTAAAGTATAGTTCAAGTCCAATGCCTCCCTATTGATTTTCTGTCTGGATTATCTGTTGTTAAAAGTAGTGTATTGAAATTCCCTACTATCACTATACTGTTGCCTATTTCTCCCTAAATTGGTTCAATATATTTTGGTGCTCTGATGTTGAGTGCATACATAAAAAATGAATTGCAAAATGATAAAAATGTTGAAACCAAATCTATGAAGCTAAAGTACACTCTAAGTGGAAGCCATAAAAATAAATATTTATCTACATTTGTCCATATAAAAGCAAAAGATTTTTTTATTCATCCATTTCACCAAAATTATTGAGTTCCTACTCTGCATTAGTTCTAGATACTAAAGATATAACAGTGAACAAAACACAAATTTTTCTGCACTCCTGGAGCTTGGACTTTAATAGTGGAAGTCTAATTACTTAGTATATCTCTGGCATAGGCCTATGGAGGAAAAATAAAGCAGAAAAGGGACACCAGGAATGCCAGGGAGTGAGAAAAGGGGAGGTCAGTTAAAACAGAGTGCTCAGGGAAGGCCTCAGAATAATGGTGATTAAAGTGTTCTGAACTCAAGCCTTGAGAGCAGGTCGCATGGAATTGATCAAGCAAAGGATACAGCAAGTGTGAAGGCTTTAACGTGGGTACAGGACCGGCATATTTGAAGAATAGAAAGGAGAGCCGTGGAGCTGAAGCAGAATAATCAA
The DNA here is from genome assembly GCF_001704415.2 of Capra hircus. Lineage (NCBI taxonomy): Eukaryota > Metazoa > Chordata > Mammalia > Artiodactyla > Bovidae > Capra > Capra hircus. The sequence continues at coordinate 110,191,027 of NC_030811.1, forward strand.
GGGGGAAAGAACAGGGCACAAACAGAGGGTAGCCAGGGCCAGGCCTGCTGAGTGTTCAGAAGCCGTTATGGGATGCTGGATTCTGCTCAGGGGGAGATGGGGACCATAGTGTCTCTCTAGTTGCTTTTATCAAGAAGGATCATGTTAGCAAAGCTTTATTGAAATGAACCATCTTTGTATTTTCCCAAATTATTTTAAGAATAGACTGAGGTTGGAGGTGGGCCGTGCAGGAACAAGGAAGGAGGCAGGGAGAGAAGCTGTGGGCTATGGGCTATTGTGATTATCCAGGCCAGAGATGATGGTGACTTTGAAAGTAATGAACACAGCAGAGATGGCAAAGAGTACCCAGATTCTGGTATACTTTCAAAGTATAGTCAACAGAATTTGCTGGCAGATTCAGTATGGATGGGAGACAATGAGAATAATGAATGGTGGTTCCAAGAGTTTCAGCCTAACTGGAAGGGTGGAACTGCCTGTAACTGAAATGGGAAAGACTTCAAATGGAGGTGGTAAGGAGGGAAGACAGGGGATTCCATTTTGGCTAATGTAGGTCTAAGATGCATATTAAACATTCACATGAAGATGCTGAATAAACAAAGGACAAATGAGTCCAGAGTCTACAGGAGATGTATAGGCTGCAGATATAAGTTTGGAAGCTATTACTGTATTGATTCTAAATAAGGAAAAATATACCCTAAACAAAGAAAATAAACAAGGGATTAGAGAAAATATTTGTAATAGAGATAAAAGATAAAAGTATGTGTGTGTATATGTGTGTACATAAATATATATACACACATAAGGAAACAATAGGAAAAAAAGGACAAAATAAACAACATGTGATTTGCAGAAGAGAAAAACTGAATGGCTAACAGATATAAAAATATGCCCAAGGTCAGTAGCAAAGAGGAAAATGTGAATATAATAAAGAGATAACAAGTCACACCCATCAAATTGGCAAAAAAATTTTTAAATATTGGCAAGGATGTAGTACAAAGGGAACACTCATTCACTGCCAATAGATATGAAAATTGGAATGAACTCTTGAAGTCACTTCTCAGTATATTAAAAGTTAAAGGCACAGATGTTCTAACCCTGAAATTCCACTTCTTATACTCCGTTGAACTGTGGATCTTCAAATCAGAGACTGTATTTTCTGAGGGTGTGTGAAATCCTTCCAATGTGTAACAGGATACAGAGAAAGAAATCAGCTTTAGACTTCCCATCTCTGTATCTATTCTTCCTAAAAGCGATCTACCTAAAAGAACGCCCACTTCATTCACCGCTGGCTCATCCTTCCATTTTACCAACACCCTTTCCCATTTACAATGCTCAGAAGTTTGAATCGCCAGAGGGAACTACTCTAGAGCCCTTTCCCTTTGCTACAATAGGTAGCGACACCCCATGGAAGCAACCTGGGTACCAGAGCGGGGACAAGGCTCAGCGGAGCCCCAGCTAATCCAGATGGCAGGTAGGGTTAGAGATAATTAAACCTCATTGTTTTAAGCTACTGAAATTTGGGGGTTGTTTGTTACTATACCATGAATTGCCTATCGAGTGATAGAGCAACATGACCCTGCTCACTCTAAATTTTATTCTGGTGACTTGCTTCTGGTGTAGAAACCTCCAGAGCACCAAACAAAAATGCAGTTTAAACTATTGGTTTCTTCTTTAATGATCTACCTATGCACCATAAATCAAAGTCTTTTTTTCTGGCTTGTATGTATTTCTTTTAAGACAGAGAAGCCAGGTGTTAGGAATAGGATATTTTTGCCCATGTTGGGATGTTGTGAATTTAAATTGTGGTGTACAAGATGGGAGAGATATCTCTTGCATTGCAGGTGAATTCTTTACCGGCTGAGCCACCAGGGAAGCCCAAGAATACTGGATTGGTTAGCCTATCCCTTCTCCAGCAGATCTTCCCCACCCAGGAACTGAACTGGAGTCTCCTGCATTGCAGGCAGATTCTTTACCAGCTGAGCTACCAGGGAAGACAGGGAGAGATAACAGTCATTTAATGACTTCATCTCTTCAGTCCTACTGCCAAACAATTCTTCTTGTGAAAAAGTCCCATAAGAGTAATGCAAGGAGAACATTAGAAGGAAATAATGCCAAAAAGGCTTTTTCTGCATATTTTAGTGTAATTAACTCATATAAGCTAGTCTCAAAATTGTAGGAAGTACCATCACATCTGAAAAGAATGAGTCTTTGAACAGCTGAAGCAGGACAAGTTAATGATGCTTCTTCATTTAAGAGAACCTGGGAAAATATTCAGGACCACCTAATGTTTCAAAATATACTACATGAAACTTAGGGATGACAATTTAGGGGCTATCCTTCAGATTCAGAGTACATTGTTTGGTATAAACCTACTGTGCTTCTCACTACCTGAGTGAGTGTTCAAGGTACCTCTCCTGGCCCTGGTTTCCTTGACTGTGAAAAGGGGATAATGTAGCTACCTGGCAGAGTTGTTCTGAGGGAAATAAATCAGTGCATATTTGTAGAGCACTTAGCAAAAGTGAAGTGAAAGTCATTCAGCCATGTCCAGCTCTTTGCGACCCCATGGACTATACAGCCCATGGAATTCTCCAGGCCAGAATACTGGAGTGGGCAGCCTTTCCCCTCTCCAGGGGGTCTTCCCAACCCAGGGAGAGAACCCAGGTCTCCTGCATTGCAGGCAGATTCTTTACCAGCTGAGCTATTGGACCGGAGTAAAAGCTGTTTTCTATTAAACAATAAAGAAATTAGTGAATAAGTGTTCCACGAGATAGCTAAAGCATATTTAGCAAATTCTATTCTGAATATTTATACCACTTACATAATTATATAATAAAAATTATATATGCTTATATAAGATGACCTGATATCACCTTATAAAATGTTTATTTCTAATTCTTGTTAAAATGTGGTCCAATATATTTACAGTAACTATACCCTTTTATTAAATCAAGAGGGAAAAGTTTAAATGTTTATTGAAATTACTAAGGTTATTTCTGATTTTTTACATGATTCTTAATTATTTCCAGAAGGTAAAAACCAGAGTTTAATACACAGGTACACACACACTCACACTTTTTTACTGAAAGAAATATCACATCTTTGTTTATATTTGCTTCACACATACCATGTAGCTTGGCTGCATATTATGTTGTGTTACTTCCAATTAAGGAATGAAAGGCTTCATTATTGTCCTATTTTATATTATGATGTAAAAGGAATAATTTTTATTAGAACCACATCACATTAGCCCTGCCTTTTCTTTTATTAGTTTGTTTTGCAAGGTACATTTTAATTTTTCATTGGCTTTTATAATATACCTTGAAATGTGTAGTAACATATATTTGATTTTAAAATTTGAAGTCACACTTTCTGACAGAAAGTTTAATTTCGCTAATAGATTTGCAAATTAAATTTCAGGTTGTCATTTTCAATGAATTGAATTAGATAAATCTATAGTTCTAAAATTTTGATAAAAATCTTTAAAACATAAGAGTATAGCTTTTTATCTAAAATCACAATTAGCAGAGCTGTATTGAAATTAACCATATATTTATTTTCCCAAAATTTTCTGACTGTATTGAGTCAAATAAGATGCTTCTAAGTGAAAGAGCAACAAATACAATTAATAGTTTTTCCATTGCACTGCTAACATTTTTGGAACATTTCCCAGAAACTGAGAAAGTTACTGACTATAATATAATATCATATAACAAAATATTTTGCAAGTCGTTTCCAAATCTTTGCATTCTATAAAACTGAATACAGACATAATCGAGTTGCCAGATCATTAACTTTTATGATAGATGATTACATTATTTTATAGTATATCTCATCATAAGTTCAAATAATTGACATAGTTTTAACAAAATACTCCGTTTCCATTCATTTTTAAAATGTGAACAAGAGTTTTCAGCAGCTTCAACTATAACAATAAAGTGAAGTGAAAGTCGTTCGGTCATGTCTGACTCTTTGCAACCCCATGGACTATACAGTCCATGGAATGCTCCAGGCCAGAATACTGGAGTGGGTAGCCTTTCCCTTCTCCAGGAGATCTTCTCAACCCAGGGATCGAACCCAAGTCTCCCACATTGCAGGTGGATTCTTTACCAGCTGAGCCACAAGGGAAGCCCATAACAATAAAAATCAGGGGCAAAATTGAGGTTGAATTCATATATTTCTAGCAATAACTATTCTTTTTTGATGGCTATATAAACTGAAGAAACCGTCAGGTATATTTTATCAAATACATTTCTAATAAAAATTTAACATTTATGCTTAATAACTATTTGCCAAAATAATTATATGCCTTGACCAATTTTGTACTGCTAATGATAGTGCTAATAACTCAGAATAAAATATTTTAATTTTCTGAGTCTTTTGGTCTCAGAGAAAAAAAAAGTTTAAAATTTTTGAGACATATTTTATTGTAGAGAAATATAAGGCAATTGAGAAAATATTTTTCGGACATCAAAAATGTATTAGGATAAATCTCTGCGGAGTGCAATGGAAATGTGAGTTCAAGGAGAAAAAAAGAACAATTATAATTTCAGACTACTATATAAGAGCTTTGTATGTTTCTTTATATTGATGATTGCCTGTCAAATTTACTATTCACAAAGCACAACCCAAAATACCTTACTTGAGCTTTAAAATAGCATCCCCATTTTTCTAATGAAAACACTGGGGCTCTGAATGACAGTTGCCCCCATGATAAGGAAAAGACAAAAACAAATGTCCCCTCAAGCCCACTGGAATCCAAATGCCACTAAGTCACAGCTCTTCCACTTCCCATGCTGAAATGTTTGAGGAGATGTGTTATAAGCAAACTCTTTGCTGTGGAAAGCAAAATTTAAAAAATTCTTCTTCTATCTGACATCTTCCAATTCACTAACTCTTCTCTGTTTTAAAATGAATGATGTTCATAAATGCTCATAGGGGGACTATTAGAACTTAAAACACTGTCTATTGCCATTGTGATAGTCATACTTACGGGGCTCTGCTATGTACATAAATCAGGCATGTTTTTATAGACACAAATAATTTCTGCATAATGTCTGCTAGTAAACTTGAGCAAATGGTGATCCTAAATGTGTCTTGTCAGGAAGTAAACCACTCAGCTGCAAGAAGGGCACTGTACCTATGAATAAGGCACCCACCTTCGAATCAAGATGAATCTCCACGATAATCTCCTTTGCCTTCTCAATGGCTTCCCCATTGTGAGTGGGGAGCATTCTGGGCAGAAGGGGAGAAACCCGTTGATTTTGCTTTAGTTCGCCAAGATTCCAAGCTCATCTCTATTTGGAAGGACGTTCTCACAACAGTGAGCTTTCTACCTGTCCAGAGATACTTTTCATTTATTTTTACATTCTGCATTCTCTGAAGAGTAGGATCTCTCCGGATGTGGGATTACCAAAAGACTGTTTTGGTCTTTTGCTTCAGGCAATTTTGTTTTCTTTCTTTAGTAGTTTCAACCCACAAAAATTGACTTGAATATTAGGCTTTTTCCAAAAAGAAATATCAACATGTGGCAGCAACTTCTGTCTGGAATTCCCTTCTTTCCTTCAACTGAACAAGTAGCTGCATTTTAAAATAATATTTACAATGAACCAGAAATCACATAATTTGTCACTATTCAAATTTGAAATGAAAAAAATGTTATATTTTTAAATTTTTATTTTAGTTTTTAACTGGAGGATAATTGCTTTACAATGTTGTGTTGATTTCTGATTAAATATTATCTTTAAAGTGTGCAAGGAATGACATCATTTGTCAAGAATTTTTTAGGGGATGTGAAAGCGAAAGTCACTCAGTCGTGTCTGACTCTTGCAACCCCATGGACTGTAGCCTGCAAGGTTCCTCTGTCTATGGGATTCTCCAGGCAAGAATATGGGATATGAAAACAAAAATTCAAAGTTGCTTTGAAGACATTCTTATATGCACATGGAGGAATGTAAAAGAACACTATTCTACTGTTGCTTGAAATAAGGGAACCTAAGGAAAAAATTTACTATCCATAAATAGGAGAATGGGTAGGAAAAGGGAAAGAAATAGACAGATAGATAGAGATATCAATGGAATACAGAAATTAAAAGGATGAACCAGATAAATGCAAATCAGTGTGAATGAATGTCAAAAGCATAATGTTGATAAGAAAGTAACATTATTTATATAAACATTCTAACCAGAAAAACATTTAAAACTAGTGAACTATATTGTTTAGCCGGAAAATATAGAATAAAATTTTAAAACATATGTGGAATTAATAAATATCAAATTAATAAATATCAAATAAAATACCAATATTCATGGTAGAGGTTAACTGTCAAGAGGGAGAGAGAATAAAATGAGGTTGAGGGGTACACAGGGGCCTCAACTGAATCTATAATTTTCTTTCTTATTTAATAAATCCAAAGCAGTTCCAGCTGAATGTTAGGGTTGTTAAAACTTCTTAAAACTGGGAGGCGGGCATACAGATCATTATCTATTTATTTATATATTTGAATGATTTTCCCTAATAAAAAATAGCTAAAAGACAATATGTAAAAGAAAAACAGGAATACAATGTATCCTAAAACGGTAGAGAAAAGAATTTTTAAAATATGTCAATCCCATAAATCACAGCAGGATCCTCTATGACCCGCCTCCCAGAGTAATGGAAATAAAAGCAAAAATTAACAAATGGGACCTAATTAAGCTTAAAAGCTTTTGCACAATGAAGGAAACTATAAGCAAGGCGAAAAGACAGCCTTCAGAATGGGAGAAAATAATAGCAAATGAAGCTACTGACAAAGAATTAATCTCAAAAATATACAAGCAGCTCCTGCAGCTCAATTCCAAAAAAATAAACGACCCAATCAAAAAACAGGCCAAAGAACTAAACAGACATTTCTCCAAAGAAGACATATAGATGGCTACCAAACACATGAAAAGATGCTCAACATCACTCATTATCAGAGAAATGCAAATCAAAACCACAATGAGGTACCATTTCACACCAGTCAGAATGGCTGCTATCAAAAAGTCTACAAACAATAAATGCTGGAGAGGGTGTGGAGAAAAGGGAACCCTCTTACACTGTTGGTGGGAATGCAAACTGGTACAGCCACTATGGAAAACAGTGTGGAGATTCCTCAAAAAACTGGAAATAGAACTGCCATACGACCCAGCAATCCCACTTCTGGGCATACACACCAAGGAAACCAGAATTGAAAGAGACACGTGTACCCAATGTTCATCGCAGCACTGTTTATAATAGCCAGGACATGGAAGCAACCTAGATGTCCATCAGCAGATGAATAAGAAAGCTGTGGTACATATACACAATGGAGTATTACTCAGCCATTAAAGAAATGCATTTGAATCAGTTCTAATGAGGTGGATGAAACTGGAGCCTATTATGAAGAGTGAAGTAAGCCAGAAAGAAAAACACCAATACAGTATAGTAATGCAAATATATGGGATTTAGAAAGATAGTAATGATGACCCTATATGCGAGACAGCAAAAGAGACACAGATGTGAAGAACAGTCTTTTGGACTCTGTGGGAGAAAGTGAGGGTGGGATGATTTGAGAGGGTGGTGTTGAAACATGTATATTATCATATGTGAAGTGGATTGCCGGTCCAATTTCGATGCATGAGACAGGGTGCTCAGGGCTGGTGCGCTGGGATGACCCAGAGCAATGGGATGGGGAGGGAAGTAGGAGGGGGGTTCAGGATGGGGGATACATGTATACTCATGGCTGATTCATGTCAACATTTGGCAAAAACCACTACAATATTGCAAAGTAATTAGCCTCCAATTAAAATAAATAAATAATTTTTTTAGAAAACTCAACATTCAAATAACTAAAAAAAAAAATCAATCCAATAGATCTTAAGGAAAAAGAAACTGTAAAAAATAAACAGCAAATAACTGTAAATTATGTAGTGGAAAGAAAGTGAAAGTGAAGTCGCTCAGTCGTGTCCGACTCTTTGCCACCCGTGGACTGTAGCCCACCAAGCTCCTCCATCCATGGGATTCTCCAGGCAAGAATACTGGAGTGGGTTGCCATTTCCTAAGATTAAATAGATCAATCATCACAATATACCTAAAGAGAATGAACTCACTATTAAAATATAAAGATCCTCAGTTTTTTTTTAAGTTAGCCATATATGGTTTATGAGAGACATACTTCAAATGAAAAACACTAAAAGGTTAAAGATGTTAAAGGAGATTTTAAAAATACAAGCAAATTTTTTCCTAAGTGATTGTAGTAATATTAATGTTAAATAAAATGGAATTTAAGGCAAAAGACAACAATGTGGATAAAAAGAGAAATACACAATTAAAAAGAACATTTCACTAAGAAGATTCAACAGCCACGAACTTGTGTGCATTTAAAGTATACACAAAAAGCAAAAAACATTAAAATATAATACGATGTTGACAAACCACAGTCATAGAGGAAGATTTTATCTAATCTGTATCAGAATATGATAAATTGAGTAACTTGAACAAACAAGTCAGGATTTAAACTTCGCAGATATATACAGAATCCTGCAAAAAGCAAAGCAAAACAAACGAACAAAAATAGTATATGTTCTTTAGAAATGCACATAAAACAAAGACAAAAAGCTAGCACAGTTTAGTTACCTTTCAAGTCTCAATAAATTCCAAATGATCACATTCCATTACCACAATAAAATTAAATTAGAAAACATAAAATGATAATTTTAAGTAGTAACATATGTTTGAAAACACACTCCTAAAATAAGGAGGAAGGGCTTTTAGGTTTGTCCTCTCCGATTTGTAGAATACTAGTAGGCTCTGTGCTGACTTCGACAGCACATATACTAAAATTGGAACGATACAGAGATTAGCGTGGCCCCTGCGCAAGAATGACATGCAAATTCGTGAGGCGTTCCATATTTTTATATTTCTTTTTCTATATTATTTGCCAAAGTGAGATAAGAAACCTCTTGATTTTAAAGCTTTAAGAGGCATTTGATTTTCTTAAAGGACAGTCTGAATTCTTTATGCTGATATAAATTTAAAGATATAAATGACTCAGTTAGTCATGCGAAAACATTAATCTCGATTTTTAAAAGATCCAAAAAGCTGTCCAGTTTATATTTTTATGACAAATAAAAAAATAGCATTCAACTGAAAAAAAAAAAATAATAAAGTTAGCTCCGAGTTTAAGCTCTACCTCAAATAGTGGCAGTAACACAATGTATCCACTAGATGTCAGTGTTACTTTACGTTCATTCTTATTTGCCCACGTTGACGTCGGAGAAGGCAATGGCACCCCACTCCAGTACTCTTGCCTAGAAAATCCCATGGATGGAGGAGCCTGGTAAGCTGCAGTCCATGGGGTCGCTAAGAGTGGGACACGACTGAGCGACTTCACTTGCACTTTTTTACTTTCGTGCATTGGAGAAGGCAGTGGCACCCCACTCCAGTGTTCTTGCCTGGAGAATCCCAGGGACGGAGGAACCTGGTGGGCTGCCGTCTATGGGGTCGCACAGAGTCGGACACGACTGAGGCGACTTAGCAGTAGACGTCGAATTACACCCAAGACCACCCAGTCCAACGAGTTAGATTTCAGACCCAGTTCTAGCCCTTTTAGGTTTGATTTAAGTACCTAATAATACAGAAATAATAATACCTATAGTGAAAAATTTTAACGTGGTATATATAAATGTAAATATTTATCATAAAATAGTTTCCTAGATCTCTTTCTGTGATTTTCCCTGAATTATTCATTTAGCTTCCTAAAGCAGTTTTGTCTAGTTTTCTAAGCCTTTTGAGAGACAAAGGGAAGCCTTTTGAGTAAGCATTTCCTATTTTGGGGTGAGAGGGAACATCCCTTTAAATAATCTTCAATTTGTATTTGTACATTCCTCTCAGTAATACAGCCCTGTGACAGAGAAATGCTAACATTGAAAAAGATCTCGAGAAGCTATCTATTCTAACTGCCTGCATCTTAAACACTGACAAATGGGGAACTATTCTATTTTTAAAGACTGCAGGGAAGGAAATCATCAGTCAGGAAGTTCTTCTTCCCGTCTAATCTAATTCCTTCCTGGTGAAATGTAATCCCATCTCCTCTATAGTGAGCCTTTCCAGTTGAAGATGAAGGAATAAACTGCCCACAATCTTCATGTGGGTAATAACCCTTCACATTCTGGAATATGTGCCTACAAGTCTCTCCTGAGCTACAAAGAATATCTCAACAAGGGAGGAGGCAGCAGCTTTGCAAAGTCAGGTAAAGTCTTAATAGACCCAAAAGTATTGTGTTAAAAGACTCTCTCACAAAAGCCTTTTGTAATGTAAAGAGGCCTGACCTTGAAGTAAAGCAATAGGTGTTCTTATCTCCACTGGGCTCCACTAGCTTTCTGGGTTATTTGAGGAGGTCGGATTAAATATGATCATGATGGAGCACCTGCTAGGAACAAGGTTTTTAATCAGTTCTTCAGGTTTCATCTATTCTTAAAGCAATCTTTACAACAGGCCTGCAAGGTAGGATGATTACAACCATTTCCAAAGAAAGAAACTGAGGCTCAGGAAGGTTAATTACATTGCCCAGAAGCACACAGCTAGTAGGGGACAGAGCTGAGCTTCGAGCTCTTTACGATTCCCAGGCTGTGGATGTACAGCAGACCTCTTGTTCTTCATGTTCTTAGACTTCACAGTGATGAAGTGATGGGCTTCACAGTGATGGGCTCTAAAAACAGAAACATAGAAACAGGAGTGTAGAAGGGCCTTCCTCATCCAAGCCACTGCTCTGCTCTTAACTTCACCGTGGGTGATTGAAAGCTAACCGTGTGTGTGGTAGTATATGATGATCAGCTGTGCAATTTCTACATTAGGGACGTGCGTGCATGCTCAGTTGCTTCAGTCATGTCCAACTCTTTGCAACCCTGCGGGCTGAAGCCCACGAGGCTCCTCTGTCCATGGGATTCTCCAGGCAAGAATACTGGAGTGAGTGGGTTGCCATTTCCTCCTCCAGGGGATCTTCCTGACTCAGGGGTTGAACCAGAGTCTCTAGAGTCTCCCACGTTGGCAGGCGGGTTCTTTACCACTGAGCCACCTGGGAAGCACGTTCAGTTCAGTTCAGTTGCTCAGTTGTATCCGACTCTGCGACCCCATGAACCGCAGCACGCCAGGCCTCCCTGTCCATCACCAACTCCCAGAGTTCACCAAAACTCACGTCCATTGACTCGGTGATGCCATCCAGCCATTTCATCCTCTGTCGTCCCCTTCTCCTCCTGCCCTCAATCTTTCCCAGCATCAGGGTCTTTTCAAATGAGTCAGCTCTTCGCATCAGGTGGCCAAAGTATTGGAGTTTCAGCTTCAGCATCAGTCCATTCTCAATCAGGTGAAGTTGAGGAATCTTCTGCTCCACCTTTAAAAGCAAGAAATAGTCATAATCATCTTGGGTGTCAAATCTGGCCCTACCTGAACCCAGAGAGTGCACGAGAAGGAATCATTTTTCCAAATATGTCTATGTGTGTGTACTCAGTCGTGTCTGACTCTCTGCTGCCCCATGGGCTGTAGCACAGCAGGCTCCTCTGTTCACGGGGTTTTCCAGGCAAGAATACTGGAGCGGGTTGCCATGGCCTCTTCTAGGGGATCTTCCCAACCAGGGATCAAACTCCTGTCTCTTGCATCTCCTGCACTGGCAGGTGGGTTATTTACCAGCTTCCAAGTAAGTCCTGACCAATTCTGAACGTTGATTAGGTGGTTTCTGCCTCTGCAGTGCAGACACCCGTCTGCTCCCTCTGTCCTTCTCTTCCTTCTTCATTTCCTGCTCTCCTTTTTTCCTTTTCTTTCTTTCTCTTTGCCTCTTTTCTTCTCTTCCTTTCTTTCTTGAAACAATCAGAGGTGAGGTAGGGGTAGGGTGAGGAGATAGAAATGGGTCAGTCACTCTGTTCAGTCCCTCAGTCGTGTCCAACTCTTTGCAACCCCATGCACTGCAGCACGCCAGGCTTCCTTGTCCAACAACTCCTGGAGCTTACTCAAACTCATGTCCATTAGTCAGTGATGCCATCCAACCATGTCATCCTCTGTTGTCCCCTTCTCCTCCTGCCTTCAATCTTTCCCAGCATCAGGGTCTTTTCTAATGAGTCAGTTCTTTACATCAGGTGGCCAAAGTATTAGCGCTTCAGCTTCAGCATCAGTCCTTCCAATGAATATTTAAGACTGATTTCCTTTAGGATGGACTGGTTTAATCTCCTTGAAGTCCATGGACTCTCAAGAGTCTTCTCCAACACCACAGTTCAAGAGCATCAAGCTCAGCTTTGTGTTATGGTCCAACTCTCATATCCATACAGGGCTACTGGAAAAACCAAAACTTTGACTAGATGGACCTTCGTTGACAAAGTAATGTCTCCGCTGTTTTTAATATGCTGTCTAGGTTGGTCATAGCTTTTCTTCCAAAGAACAAGTGTCTTTTAATTTCATGGCTGCAGTCATCAACTGCACTGATTTCGGAGCCCAAGAAAATAAAATCTGCCACTGTTTCTATTGTTTCCTCATCTATCTGCCATGAAGTGATGGGACCAGATGCCATGATCTTAGTTTTCTGAATGTTGAGTTTTAAGTCAGCTTTTCACTTTCCTCTTTCACTTTCATCAAGAGGCTCTTTAATTCTTCTTCACTTTCTGCCATAAGGGTGGTATCCTCTGCATATCTGAGGTTATTGACATTTCTCCCAGAAATTTTGATTCCAGCCTGTGCTTCATCCAGCCCAGCATTTTGCATTATGTACTCTGCATATAAGTTAAATAAGCAGGGTAACAATATACATCCTTGACATACTCCTTTCCCAATTTGGAACCAGTCCGTTGTTCCATGTCCAGTTCTAACTGTTGCTTTTTGACCTGCATATAGATTTCTCAGGAGGACAGTAAGGTGGTCTGGTATTCTCAGCTCTTAAGGATTTTCCACAGTTTGTCATGATCCACACAGTAGAAATCAGTGGGGAGTCAAAAGATACAAATAACTTTTAGTTATAAATTAAGTAAGTCCTTGGGATGTAAGGTAGAGCATGGTGACTATAGTTCAGTTCAGTTCAGTCGCTCAGTCGTGTCCGACTCTGTGACCTCATGAATCCCAGCAAGCCAGGCCTCCTTGTCCATCACCAACTCCCAGAGTTCACTCAGACTCGTGTCCATTGAGTCAATGATGCCATCCAGCCATCTCATCCTCTGTCATCCCCTTCTCCTCCTGTCCCCAATCCCTCCGAGCATTCCAATGAGTCAACTCTTTGAATGAGGTGGCCAAAGTACTGGAGTTTCAGCTTTAGCATCATTCCTTCCAAAGAAATCCCAGGGCTGAGCTCCTTGCAGTCCAAGGGACTCTCAAGAGTCTTCTCCAACACCACAGTTCAAAAGCATCAATTCTTCGGCACTCAGCCTTCTTCACAGTCCAACTCTCACATCCATACATGACCACAGGAAAAATCATAGCCTTGACTAGACGGACCTTAGTCGGCAAAGTAATGTCTCTGCTTTTGAATATGCTATCTAGGTTGGTCATAACTTTTCTTCCAAGGAGTAAGCGTCTTTTAATTTCATGGCTGCAATCACCATCTGCAGTGATTTTTGAGCCCCCAAAAATAAACTCTGACACTGTTTCCACTGTTTCCCCATCTATTTCCCATGAAGTGATGAGACTGGATGCCATGATCTTCGTTTTCTGAATGTTGAGCTTTAAGCCAACTTTTTCACTCTCCTCTTTCACTTTCATCAAGACGCTTTTTAGCTCCTCTTCACTTTCTGCCATAAGGGTGGTGTCATCTGCTTATCTGAGGTGATTGATATTTCTCCCGGCAATCTTGATTCCAGCTTATGTTTCTTCCAGTCCAGCATTTCTTATGATGTACTCTGCATATAAGTTAAATAAGCAGGGTGACAATATACAGCCTTGATGAACTCCTTTTCCTATTTGGAACCAGTCTGTTGTTCCATGTCCAGTTCTAACTGTTGCTTCCTGACCTGCATACAGATTTCTCAAGAGGCAGGTTAGGTGGTCTGGTATTCCCATCTCTCTCAGAATTTTCCACATTTTATTGTGATCCACACAGTCAAAGGCTTTGGCATAGTCAGTAAAGCAGAAATAGATGTTTTTCTGGAACTCTCTTGCTTTTTCGATGATCCAGTGGATGTTGGCAATTTGATCTCTGGTTCCTCTGCCTTTTCTAAAACCAGCTTGAACATCAGGGAGTTCACGGTTCACGTATTGCTGAAGCCTGGCTTGGAGAATTTTGAGCATTACTTTACTAGCATGTGAGATGAGTGCAATTGTGCAGTAGTTTGAGCATCCTTTGGCATTGCCTTTCTTTGGAATTGGAATGAAAACTGACCTTTTCCAGTCCTGTGGCCACTGCTGAGTTTTCCAAATTTGCAGGCATATTGAGTGAGGCACTTTCACAGCATCATCTTTCAGGATTTGAAACAGGTCAACTGGAATTCCATCACCTCCACTAGCTTTGTTTGTAGTGATGCTTTCTAAGGCCCACTTGACTTCACTTTCCAAGATGTCTGGCTCTAGGTGAGTGAACACACCATCGTGATTATCTTGATCGTGAAGATCTTTTTTGTACAGTTCTTCTGTGTATTCTTGCCACCTCTTCTTAATATCTTCTGCTTCTGTTACATCCATACCATTTCTGTCCTTTATCGAGCCCATCTTTGCATGAAATGTTCCCTTGGTATCTCTAATTTTCTTAAAGAGATCTCTAGTCTTTCCCATTCTGTTGTTTTCCTCTATTTCTTTGCATTGATCGCTGAAGAAGGCTTTCTTATCTCTTCTTGCTATTCTTTGGAACTCTGCATTCAGATGCTTATATCTTTCCTTTTCTCCTTTGCTTTTCGCCTCTCTTCTTTTCACAGCTAAGCACGGGCGGCTGCGACCCAGCGCACTAAGCGCGGGCGGCTGCGACCCAGCACACTAAGCGTGGGCGAGAGGAGTTATCCCACGTCCAAGGTCAGGGGCAGCGGCCAAGAGTGCCAGGCTGTGACAGCACAGGAACGGCCGAGTGGAGCTACCCCGCGTCTGAGGCCAGGGGCGGCAGCCAGGAGGAGCAACCCGAGGAGCAACCCAAGGAACGGTGGCTGGGCGGGTGCAGGAGGGCCTAGAGGAGCTATCGCACGTTGAAGTTCAGGAAGGGTGGCGGTAAGGGGATACCCCTCGTCCAAGGTAACGAGCAGCGGCTGTGCTTTGCTGGCGCAGCCGTGAAGAGATACCCCATGCTCAAGGTAAGAGAAACTCAAGTAAGATGGCAGGTGTTGCAAGAAGGCATCAGAAGGCAGACACACTGAAACCATACTCACAGAAAACTAGTTAATCTAATCACACTAGGACCACAGCCTTGTCTAACTCAATGAAACCAATTCATGCCCGCAGGGCAACCCAAGACTGGCAGGTCATGGTGGAGAGGTCTGACAGAATGTGTTCCACTGGAGAAGGGAATGGCAAACCACTTCAGTATTCTTGCCTTGAGAACCCCATGAACAGTATGAAAAGGCAAAATGATAGGATACCGAAAGAGGAACTCCCCAGGTCATTAGGTGCCCAATATGCTACTGGAGATCAGTGGAGAAATAACTCCAGAAAGAATGAAGGGATGGAGCCAAAGCAAAAACAATACCCAGTTGTGGATGTGACTGGTGATAGAAGCAAGGTCCGATGCTGTAAAGAGCAATACTGCATAGGAACCTGGAATGTCAGGTCCATGAATCAAGGCTAACTGGAAGTGGTCAAATAAGAGATGGCAAGAGTGAATGTTGACGTTTTAGGAATCAGCGAACTAAAATGGACTGGAATGGGTGAATTTAACTCAGATGACCATTATATCTACTACTGCAGGGAGGAATGCCTCAGAAGAAATGGAGTAGCCATCATGGTCAACAAAAGAGTCCGAAATGCAGTACTTGGATGCAATCTCAGAAACGACAGAATGATCTCTGTTCGTCTCCAAGGCAAATCATTCAATATCACAGTTATCCAAGTCTATGCCCCAACCAGTAACACTGAAGAAGCTGAAGTTGAACGGTTTTATGAAGACCTGAAAGACCTTTTAGAACTAACACCCAAAAAAGATGTCCTTTTCATTATAGGCGACTGGAATGCAAAAGTAGGAAGTCAAGAAACACCTGGAGTAACAGGCAAATTTGGCCTTGGAATGTGGAATGAAGCAGGGCAAAGACCAATAGGGTTTTGCCAAGAAAATGCACTGGTCACACCCTCTTCCAACAACACAAGAGAAGACTCTACACATGGACATCACCAGATGGTCAACACCGAAATCAGATTGATTATATTCTTTACAGCCAAAGATGGAGAAGCTCTGTACAGTCAACAAAAACAAGACCAGGAGCTGACTGTGGCTCAGATCATGAACTCCTTATTATCAAATTCAGACTCAAATTGAAGAAAGTAGGGAAAACCGCTAGACCATTCAGGTATGACCTAAATCAAATCCCTTATGATTATACAGTGGAAGTGAGAAATAGATTTAAGGGCCTAGATCTGATAGATAGAGTGCCTGATGAGCTATGGATTGAAGTTTGTGACATTGTACAGGAGACAGGGATCAAGACCATCCCCATGGAAAAGAAATGCAAAAAAGCAAAATGGCTGTCTGGGGAGGCCTTACAAATGGTGACTATAGTTAGTAATACGCTATTGTATACTTGAACGTTACTAAAAGAGTAATTGTAAAAGTTCTCATCACAAGGAAAACAATTTGCAACTATAGGAGGTGGTAGATGTTAACTCAACTTACTGTTGTGGCCAATTTGCAATACAAACTTAAATCATTATGGTACAGTTCAGCTCAGTGGCTAAGTCGTGTCCAGCTCTTTGCGGCCTTATGGACTGCAGCACACTAGGCTTCCCAGTTCCCCGTCCTTCACCATCTCCCAGAGTGTGCTCGAACTCGCGTCCATTGAGTCAGTGATGCCATCCAACCATCTAACTAGTCCAGTGGTACGTGCCAATTTCATCTTAAGAAAACTGAAAGACATTTTTAATTACAAAACAACAATACATTCATTGAGAAAAAAATTAAACAGTATGGGCTTCCCTGATGGCTTAATGGGTAAAAAATCTGCTTGCAATGCAGGAGACCCAGGAGACACAGGTTCGATTTCTGGGTCAGGAAGATTCCCTGGTGGAGGAAATGGCAGCCCACTCCAGTATTCTCTCCTGAAAAACCCCATGGACAGAGGAACCTGGGCAGGCTACAGTCCAAAGAGTCACAAAGAGTTGGCACAACTGAGACATTAAATGCATACACCAAAAGGCTTATAGAAAGTTCACTTTTTTAATTGGAGTATAATTTGCTTTACAATGTTGTGCTACTTTCTGTTGTACAACAGAGAGAATTAGCTATACGTATATATATATCCCCTCCTTCTGGAGCCTCCCTTCCACGCCTCAGCCCCCATCCACCCCCTAGGTCATCACAGAGCACTGAGCTGAGCTCCCTGCGCTATTCAGCAGGTCCCCACTATTTCACATGTGGTGGTAGCTTCTTCCACCTGGTGGGGGTTTCAGTAGCTGCAAAACAGCTCAAAGGGTATGGCTTAGAGCATTATCGATAGCCCTTGACTTTATTTAATGGCTAACCTAGTATCATTGTCTTCCTTGTTTTCCTTTTTGCATTTTCTCACTTTAAAAAGATGAAAGTTCTCACTTGCCATCTCTCTACCTGCCTCTCTCCAGGTGGTAACCACTGATAATAGTCTGATGTGTATCCATTGGCATTTTCTATGCATTTCCAAAAAAAAAAAACAAAAAAAAAACGGAAAGCTAGAAACCAAGAGAGAAGGGAGGGAGTTATTTTTACAGAACTGGGATCATATTGTTCACATTGTTCTGTAGCCTGCTTCTTTCACACACAACTATCTCATAAACATGTAATTTTATACTTTCAACAGCTGCACAATATTTGTTAATGTAGACGTGCCTTAATTAGTTAACCATTCCCCTACCCATAGACATGTAAAGTGTCTCCAATTTGCTCCTATTCCAAACCATGCTATAGTGAAATCATAGTCCACATATATTTATGCACTTAGTACGATTATTAGTAGGGGCAGGTTTCTACAAGAGGGATTTCTGGGTCAAAGATAGTCTATTCAAGGTTTGATAGGCCCTGTCAAGTTGTCCTTAAAAGCGTCTAAGAAGTTACACATGTACCAATTATTAGTTTAGCTTTTTTTTTTTTTTAACTCTTTACATGAATTAGGAACCAGTCTAACTTTCACAGTTGCAATGGCACCCCACTCCAGCACTCTTACCTGGAAAATCCCATGGATGGAGGAGCCTGGTGGGCTGCAGTCCATGGGGTCACGAAGAGTCGGACACTACTGAGCGACTTCACTTTCACTTTTCACTTTCATGCATTGGAGAAGGAAATGGCAACCCACTCCAGTGTTCTTGCCTGGAGAATCTCAGGAATGGGGGAGCCTGGTGGGCTGCCGTCTATGGGGTCACACAGAGTCAGGCACGACTGAAGTGACTCAGCAGCAGCAGCAAACTTTCACAGCACAAGCAAATAGGAGTGATGAACAGAGAATATGCCAAGGCTTCAGGACCACTATTTAAGGATACTTTCAACATTTTTCTAACATTATTTTGTGCAATTGCTTTATTTTAGAGGGGAAAACGATAAGCATGAGACTGGTTGGGTTTTTTTACTTTCTTTTTAAAGACTTTTTAGAGCAGTTTTAAGGGCTTCCCTGGTAGCTCAGCTGGTAAAGAATCTGTCTGCAATGCAGGAGACTCTAGTTTAATTCCTGGTTTGGGAAGATCCCCTGGAGAAGGGATAGACTACCCACTCCAGTATTCTTGGGCTTCCCAGGTGGCTCAGCTGGTAAAGAATCTGCCTGCAATGAGGGAGACCTGGGTTTGACCCCTGGGTTGGGAAGATCCCCTGGAGAAGGTAAGCATGAGATTGGTTGATTTCTTGGCCTTTTTTTTTTTTAAGACTTTTTAAAGAGCAGTTTTAAGTTCAAAGCAAAATTGAGGGAAAGGCACAGAGATCTCTCATATTCCTGTCCCCTTACTGCTCCCCCCTTATCAGTATTCCCCACCACGGCAGTATGTTTGTTACAGTGGATCAACCTGCACAGACACATTATAATCACCCAAAGTCTATGGTTTGCATTAGGGTTCTCTCTGGTGTTATCCGTTATATGAATCTGGACACATGCAAAATGATGTGTCCATCATTATATTGATAGTAACATCCAGAGTATTTTCCTGCTCCTTTGTCCATGGGATTAGCCCAGCAAGAACACTGGAACAGGTTGCCGTTTCATTCTCCAGGGAATCTTCCAGGGATTGAACCCGCGTTTCCAGTGGCTCCTGCATTGGCAGGCAGATTCCCTACTGCCGAGACACCTGCGAAGCCCACAGAGTATTTTCACTGCCCTACAAATCCTCTGTGCTCCACCAATTCATCTCCCTTCTCCAACCCCTGGCAATCACTAATCATTTTACTGTCTCCACAATTTTTCCCTTTTCTTGAATATCATATAGTTGGAATCATACCATATGTATCCATTTCAGACTGACTTCTTTTGCTTAGTAATATGCATTTAAGTTTCTTCTGTGTCATTTCTTGGTGTGATAGCCCTCAGCTCCTATTTTTCATGCTGAATGGATGTATCATAGTTTATTTATCCATTCACCTACTGAAAAACACCTTGATTGCCAAGGTGGTTATCTTGATTATCAAGTTTTGGCCATTATTCATAAAGCTGCTAGAAACATCTGTGTGCAGGATTTTTTGAGGGGGACATAAGCTTTCAACTTTTTTGGGTAAATATCTATCGAGTCTGGATACTGGATTGTATGGTTCAGTTCAGTTCAGTTCAGTTCATTCGCTCAGTCATGTCCGACTCTTTGCGACCCCATGAATCCCAGCACGCCAGGCCTCCCTGTCCATCACCATCTCCCGGAGTTTGCTCAGACTCATGTCCATCGAGTCCGTGATGCCATCCAGCCATCTCATCCTCTGTCGTCCCCTTCTCCTCCTGCCCCCAATCCCTCCCAGCATCAGAGTCTTTTCCAATGAGTCAACTCTATGCATGAGGTGGCCAAAGTACTGGAGTTTCAGCTTGAGCATCATTCTTTCCAAAGAAATCCCAGGGCTGATCTCCTTCAGAATGGACTGGTTGGATCTCCTTGCAGTCCAAGGGACTCTCAAGAGTCTTCTCCAACACCACAGTTCAAAAGCATCAATTCTTCAGCGCTCAGCCTTCTTCACAGTCTAACTCTGGGATTGTATGGTAAGAGTAGGTTAATCCTGTAAGAAAGCACCAGACTATCTTCCAAAGTTGCTGTAACACTCTGCATTCCCACCAGCAATAAATTGAGTTTCTGTTGCTGCATGGGCTTCCCTGGGGACTCAGTGGTAAAGAATCCACCTGCAATGCAGGAGACATGGGTTCAACCCCTGGGTCAAGAAGGTCCCCTGGAGGAGGGCATAGCAACCCACTTTAGTTTTCTTGCCTGGAGAGTGCTGTGAACAGAGGAGCCTGGCGGGCTACAGTCTGTGGGGTCACAAAGAGCTGGACATGACTGATCAACTGAGCATACACGCAGCACTTCCATGATATTATATGATGTGCAGCGTCTTTTCATATGCTCATTTGCATCCATATCTCTTCTTTGGTGAGGTGTCTGCTAAGGTCTTGGCCTGTTTTATAATCAGGTTGCTTTCTTACAGAGTTTTAAGAGTTCTTTGTATATTTAAGATAACTGTCCTTTATCAGAACTATCTTTTCCAAGTATTTTCTCCCGCTCTATGGCTGATTTTCTCATTCTCTTAACATTATATTTCACAGAACACAAGCTTTTAGCTTTAATGAAGCTAGTGAAGTCCAACATATCACTTTTTTTAAAAATAGATCATGCTTTCAATGTAAAAAGTCATCAGCTTATCCAAGGTCATCCAAGTTTTCTCCTATGTTATTTTCTAGGATTTTTTTAGTTTGCATTTTACCGTTAGGTCTATGATCCATTCTGAGTTAATTTTTGTAAAGAGTATGAAGTCTCTGTCTAGATTCATGTTTTTGCATATCGATGTCCAGTTGTGCTAGTATCGTTAGTTGGAGGGACTGTCTTTTCTCTATTGTGTTGCTTTGATTCCTCTGTGAAGGGTCACTTAACTCTGCAGACACATGGTCCGGGCTTCCCTGGCGGCTCAGTGGTAAAGTATCCACCTGCAGTGCGGGAGATGCAGGAGACGCGGGTTTGATCCCTGGCTCAGCAAGATCCCCTGGAGAAGGGCATGGCAACCCACTCCAGCATTCTTGCCTGGAGAATCCCGTGGACTGAGGAGCCTGGCGGGCTACAGTCGACAAGGTTGCAAAGAATCTGAAGTGACTTGGCACACACATGTGGTCTACTTCTGGGCTGTGTATTCCATTACACTGATCTATTTTGTTGCCAGTACTACACTGCCTTAATAACTGTGAGTGAGTGATAGTCGCTCAGTCATGTCTGACTCTTTGCAGCCCTATGGACTGCAGTCCGTCAGGCTCCTTTGTCCATGGAATTCTCCAGGCAAGAATACTGGAGTGGGTTGCCATTTGCTCCTATAATTGTGCTTTAAGGTAAATTTTGAAGTCAGGACACATCTGTTCTCCTGTCTTCCCTTCTTCAGTATTGTGTTGGCTATTCTGGGTCTTTTGCCTCTCCACATAAACTTTAGTATCAGCTTCTCAGTATCCATGGAATAACTTCCTGGAGCTTTCATTGGGGTTGTATTGATAAACTGGGTAGATCTGACATCTTAACAATGTTGTTGGCTTAAAAAAAAAAAAGAGTTAAAATTCATATAGAATGAAGCTCACATATCTAAAGTGTACAATTCAATGAGTTTTGGTAAATGTAATTGAGATTATTTATATCACCTCAGTGGAAGAGAAAAATGGCAACCCACTCCGTATTCTTGCCTAGAAAATCCTATGGACAGAGGAGCCTGGCAGGCTACAGTCCATGGAGTCGCAAGAGTTGGACACAGCTTAGCAACTAAACCACCACCACATGTCACCTCAGACGATTCCCTTATATTCACGTCCAGTAAATCCCAAATCTCAGGAATATTCTCATACACATTTTTTTATGGACATAATTATTTTTATTTGAGCAAGTATCTACGAGTAGAATTGCTAAACGATGGCATAGTTAAATATGTAAGAAGTTGCCATATAGATGGTGCTGTTTTGCCAATAACACTGAATGAAATTTTTACACTTCCAGTCTCAACAATTGGTGAGTCTCGCCAGTTGGTATGAAACAAAATATCATTATGATTTTAATTTGCAATTTTCTGACAGCTGGTGATGTTTGGGCTTTTATTCTTGTACATTTCTTTTCTGAAGTATGTGTTCAAACATTCCATCCATTTAAAAATTCTTGTTTGTGTTTAACTGTTGATTTGTAGGACTCTATGTATTCTGTACGTAAGTCCTTTCTCAAATATGGATATTATATTTTCTAGTGGTCTGTGGCTTATCATTTTATTTTACTAATGGAGCCTTTAGATAAACAGAAGTTTTTAAATTTTTATAAAGTCCCAATTTACAAATTTTCCTTTTATGTTTAGTGTTTTTGTCTCCTCATAAGAAATCTTTGCCAGTCCATGGTCTCAAAGATATCCTCCTATGCTTTCTTCTAGAAACTACTTAGTTTTAGCTTTTAGGTTCAAACATAAAATTCATCTCAATTTCTGTGTCTGGTGTGGCATAGGAACCGTGCGCTCATTCACTGAGTGTGTATTTGCTGAATGCTATTTGTTGACCTAAAGGCATAATATTCTCTTATTTTCTTCTATTATCATTTTAATGTCTGTAGGATCTGTAGTATCATTCTCTGTTTTGTTCCTGATATTTATCATTTGTGCTTTCTCTTTTTTTCTTAATCATCCTTGGTAGGAGTTTATACATTGTATAAATCTTTTCAAAAAAGCAATTTTTAGTAATTTCACACATTGTGTTCTATCGTATTGATTCCTGCTCTTATCATTTTTATTTCCTTCCTTTTATTATTTTTTGTAGCCATTTAAAATAAAAACTTACATCATTGATGTAATATCTTTCTTTTTTAAAACATAATCATTTAAGGTTTACTCACTCAGAACTGATTTAGCTACATTTCACAAATTTTACAATGTTGTGTGTTCATTATCTTTCATTTTGAAGTAGTTTCTAATTTCCCCTGTGTTTTCTTCTTTGACCCACAGTTCATTTAGCAGTCTTCAAGATATATTATTATTGTTAATTTCTAATTTAACTCTACTATGTAAGAAAATAACTTTGTAAAATTTCAATCCTTTGAAATTTGAGACTTATTTTATGACCCAGCATATGGTTTATCTTGGTGAATACTCTATGTGAACTTGGAAAGAATATGTATTTTGAAGGTGTAGGTAAAAACATCCTGTAAATGTCAAATAGGTCATCTCCTGTGCTCTTGATTTTTCATCTAGTTGGTCTATCAAGTACTGGGGAATTAATATGAAAGTCTCTAACTATGACTGGATATTCATTTCTCTTTCTAGCTCCATCCATTTTTCTTCATGTATTTTGAAGCTCTGTTATTACTTATGTATGCAATTATTGTTGATTATTGTGTCTTTTTGTTGACTTGGTCATTCGATCAATATGAAATGCCTTTAAGTTCTAGCAGTGTAATTGTGTGAAGTCCACGTTTGTCTTGGGTTAACACAGCCACATCTTTCTTATGCTCACAGTCTGCATGATATAACGCTTTATTTTTAAGCTGTCTCTTTATATTTAAAGTGCATCTCTTAAAGACTGCATATGGTTGAATCTTGCCTTTTTATGCTATTTGGCAGTATCTAGCTTTTAATTTGTGTTTAGCTTATTTAATACTGATACAGTATTACTGTATTACTGTTTTACTGTATTACTGTATTACGGTTTTATTATTTGTTTTCTATTTTCCCATCTTTTTCCTTTGTTTCTCCATCCCTACATTATTTTGGATTTATAATATTTTTTAAATATTAACCTTAATTTCTCCATGGATTTAACTCTACCTTTTTTACTGTTTTATTATTTGTTTTCTATTTTTCCTATCTTTTTCCTTTGTTTCTCCATCCCTACATTATTTTGGATTTATAATATTTTTAAAATATTAACCTTAATTTCTCCATGGATTTAACTCTACCTTTTTGTATTACTTAAGTGATTTCTCAAGTTTTATAAAATGCATTCTTAACTTACCACAGCTTACTCAAATTGGATATTTTACCCCTTCACATAAAATTTTAAAATACAGCAACAGTAAAATTCCATTAATGCCCATATTGTATATCACTATATTACAAATACCAAAATGCATTATAAATTTTGCTTTAAATAGTGATTTTTTGAAATTTTAATGTGATATAATTGGCATGCATCACTGTATAAGTTTACGGTGTTCAGCATAATGACTTGACTTACATACATCATGAAAGTATTACCACAATAAGTTTAAGGAACATCTATCATCTCATAAATGTACAAAAATTAAAGAATTAGAAAACAATTTTCCCTTGTTATAAGAACTCTTAGGATTTACTGTCTTAACAACTTTCATATATAATATATAATGTATAGCAGTGTTAATTCTATTTATCATGTTGTACATTACATCCCTAGTGAGTCATTTCTTTGGTAACTATTTTTGTGCTTTTATACTTCTGTTGATATGAATTTGTATCTGCTATTATTTCCTTTCAGCCTGTAAAATTTCCTTTAACCCATCTTTAGCAAATCAACATTTACCTTCATTTTTGAAGGATATTTTTGCTGGGTGTAGAATTCTGGATGGATTGAATTTATTATTTAGCACTGATATTGTTCTACTGTCTCTGTCTCCGCTGTTTCTGTTGAAAAGTCAGTTATTATCTGTATCATTGTCCCCTTCTGTGATGTCCTTTCCTTCTGAGAACTTTTCAGGATTCTCTCTTTATCATTGGTTTTCAGAAATTTGGCTAACCTGTGTCTAGATGTGGTTTCTTCATACTTTGTATAGGGTTTGCTAATCTACTTGGATCTGTAATTTGATGTTTTCCATCAAATTTGGGGATTTTTCATCTATTATTTGTTTAATTGTTTTTTCTCTTTCATTTTTTTCTCTCCTCTTCTCCTGAGAAGCCTATTCCATACATGTTACAGGACCCTGAAGTTCTTTTCACATACTTAAAAAACTTTTCCTCCCTATTCTTCACTTTGGATAGTTGGTATGGATGTATTCAAGTTTTCTGACCCTTTATACTGCTCTTAAGACTATCTGGTGAGTTTTATTTTAAACATTATAATTTTCAGTTCTAAAATGTCCATTTGGCTCATTTTTTGCCGTTTCCATTTCTTTGCTGTAGTTCTCCATCTGTCTGCTTACTATAATTATCTTATTCTTTAGCCCTTAAATAAATATTATATTATAGCTGCATTAAAGTCTTTGCAGCATCTTGGACATCTCATGTCATTTACTTGTATGGTCACATTTTCCTGGTTTCTTCATATGTCTAGTAATTTTTAAATTTTATATTGAACATTATAGAAGATACATTATATGTTCTGTTATTTTCCTGTGAACAGAATTTAATTTTGTTTTATCTGCCAGTTAAATCACTGACTGATCACCTTGAAAGTGTAGAGGCTTGGTGTGATGCTTTGACAGGGTCTGTTTTCATATTGTGATTAGTCCTAGGGAAAATACCTCAATGTCTAGTCTTTGTACCCAGGGGGTAACTTTTTCTAGAGTTTAAGTCAAAATCTTGAAAAGTTATCATACTTGGCAGGACTCAGAATCTTAACTCTGTCTCCATATAGTGAACAGGAGCTAAAATCTCTACTCTGTTCTTTCACTCTTCCAGCTGTGGTTGGCCTATTTCCTCTGCAGTATCTCTTTTAGGGATTTTTATCCCTCGATTTCCAGTCACTGTAATAAACCCAAATTCCATTCTCTGAATTCTCAGGCCAATTCAGATGGTGTGGCTTTCTGCTTGAGTTACAGGTGTCTTGTAATAGGTGGACCCTAGAGTACGCTCAAGAAAATCCATAGGCATATTGATAAACATATGGATATTTCTTTATATCTCTTTTTTCATTTTTTAAAAATTTGCTTTTAATTGGAGGTTAATTGCTTTATGATGTTGTATTGCTTTCTGCCATACCATTCATCAGCATGAATCAGTCATGGATATACACGTGTCCCCTCCCTCTTGAACTTCCTTCCCACCCCCCACCCCACTCTAGGTTATCACAGCATACCAGGCTGAGCTGCCTGCACTGTATAACATCTTCCCATTAGCCATCTACTTTGCATATGGTAATGTATATAGTTCAATGTTTCTCTCTCAATTTGTCCCACCCTCTCCTTTCCCTAGTGTGTTTGTAAGTCTATTCTCTATGTCTAAGCCTCGATTCCTGCCCTTCAAACAGGTTCATCAGTACCATTTTTCTCGATTCCATATATATGTATTAATATACAATGTTTTGCTTTTCTCTTTCTGACTTGCTTCACTATGTATAACAGGTTCTAGCTCATCCACCTCACTAGAACTGACTCAAATTCATTCCTTTTTATTTCATTGCATACATGTACCACAACTTCTTTATCCATTCATCTGTCAGTGGACATTTAGGTTGTAAATAATGGTATGATGAACATGGGGGTAAACGTATGGATCTTATCCAGTGTAGTTTTTTATTTCAAGGATCAAATTCCCTGCAGTTTCTGCCTGCTTTGGTATCTGACCAATATGTTTAAGTAGCTGTCTTTTAATATTTTAACCAGAGTTTATAATTGCTATCTGTAGGAAGGACAGTCTGACAGAAGCTACTCCACCATGATTAGAACCAGAACATATACAGGTAACTTTTTCATTTGATTTCACCGAAATGATAGCTGCCTTCCACACATGCAGCAAAGATTGCTTACAGTTTGGGGATGAAGCGTTCATTTTTGAATCACCGGCTTCCACTTCTAGATCATCATCATTGCTTTACTAAAAGGTAGACGCACCAAAGAAACAGATGTTTGCCTTCCTTGTGACAATTTCAAATGAAGAACCTTGTCTACTTTTGAATAATTCAGTGTCTATAATAGAGATTTAGGACCTCAGCCTTCTAAAATTCTTCAGCCTGAAAGAGGTGATTTTACAAATAGTGCCTTGGAAACATCTTCATGACTGACCATTTATGTAAATAAGGGAAACCTCTGTTTTAAATAGTTTTATTGGGTATACTAGGCAAATTAAGGGCAAGAGAGCCAGGTAAAAGAATTTAGTGTGCTGGGAAACGTGGAGTGTTTATTTTGTAGGACGTGGTTTATAGATTCCTGGTTGGAATGGGCCATATCAGGAGAGTTCCGGGTGGGTGCCATGCCACGCAGGAAACAATGGTAGCCTGCCCCTGGGAGTAAGCCAGAGAGCTAACAGATTCTGTGCGCATTGAAATGCTTCATCAACACGCCTTCTGCAGGGCCTGCCCTCTCTGCTGGGTCACTGACCTTTATAAGTGCACAGTCATGGCCACCGCCTGACAGGCATGAAAAGAAGACAGACAATGGGCGAGAAGGGGACACGCACAGAGGGGGAAAATGCACTCATTCAAGGGATTTACTGGTCAGGAGTGTCATGTCCTATGTCTAATTCCAGAATGCAAGCGATGGTGTTTAAACCATGCATATCAATGGAATAAATATAAGGAATGATTATTATCCACATAAAAATATCCCTGAGAATTGTGATCAGTTTTCTGGCAGCATAGAACAACGTAGAAAATTGCTCTCCACTATGAAAATTTTCATCAAGTTCTAAAAGCTTTACATCATTAAAATTGATTTGAGCATCCTACAGCCTGATTTCAAAGGCATTCCAGACTTCAGAGACAGCATCATATAGCAGCTTCAAGTGGGGGGAAAATAATTGAATTTGGGTCCTGAATACATCACAACATAGCTGTGTAACCTTGAACTACTTGCTACAAACCATCATTCTTCATCCGTATATCAAGTAGGTGTGCTTCTAGTAGAATGATCCATTTCCCTGGTATCTTAGAATATCCGTGTTTACTGTCCCCTTGCAGTCTCAGATGATTTGTACAGCTTCTTGTTCAGGAAGTTTAAAAATCATGTTAACCCAGTGATTTTCAAAACAAGTTCCTGGAACCCTAAATGCTTCCTCAGTTCAATAATATACCCTAATATTATTTTACATATTGGAATTACATATAGGCTTATATTTACTTTTATTTTATTTTTAAAAAGGTCCATTAGTAGGAGGAAAAAGCATTTGAAAATCCATTCTCAAGGATGTTTCTTCTACTTCCACAGGCCTGTAATTTTTGTAATGAAAAAGGAAGGCATAAATGTTTACCTCTTACTGATAAACATTTTTCAGAGGCTTTTATCAATCACATTAAATGACATATCACTCCTATTGATTCTTGACCAAAATACTCTTCTGACAGAGAAGTAATGTACCACAGATACATATGGAAAGACACATGTGTTCTGAGAAGCGTGATCTAGAATGGGGATGCTGCCCTAGCTTGTATGCACACCCCTCCCCACTAAAGAGACAGTCCCGTAGAGTGGTGGTGGTGTCAGCTGGCTCTGGCTGCATTTCATGGCCTCTCCGTGCTGCTGCCCTTATCTGAAAATTACATCAACCTACAGTGGCTCAGCATAAAGAATTCCACAGGTAAAGAGTTTGCCTGCGATGCACGAGAAGCAGGTCTGATTCCTGGGTCAAGAAGATCTCCTGGAGAAGGAAATGGCAACCCACTCCAGTATTCTTGCCTGGGAAATCCCATGGACAGAGAGCAGCCTGGCGGGCTATAGGGCATGGGGTCTCAAAAGGGTCAGACATGACTTAGCAACTCAACAACAACAAATCTAACTTTAACATGAACTGAACCTGAACATAATTACATGCAAAAATTTGCAGAAGGAATAAGTGTATGATGCATTTCAAAGCCAAATAAAAATGATTTCTATTATTGATCACTGAGAGGTAATCTTTCTCACTACTACCTTCTATAAATACAAGGCAACTAAAGAGGTGTGAAAGTGAAAGTGTTAGTCATTCAGTTGTGTCCGACCTTTTGTGACCCCATGGACTGTAGCCCGCCAAGCTCCTCTGTCCAAGGAATTCTCCAGGCGAGAAGTAGCCTGGAGCCACTAGCAAGTAGCAAAGGTTGCCATTCCCTTCTCCAAGAGATCTTCCCAACCCAGGAATTGAACCTGAGTCTTCTGCATTGCAAGTGGATTCTATACCATCTGTGCCACCAAGGAAGCCTGACTAAAGAAGACGTTAATGTGTGTGAATAACTTGCAAGTGGGTTCCTAACTACAAAATATATATTCAGTATTTACAGTCGCTTTCCCTTCCAGAACCTACTCCCTTCTGTGGTAACAATTTTACTCCCTCTTTGCAAAAGTAAAGAAAGGTAATCCTGGAGAGAATGACATCAAGGTTCATGTTAATAGTCAGGTTAATTGTCCTTGACTGCTAGAGACCTGAGCTCTCTGAGAGAACAAAGTGTCTGATTAGGTATTAAGGGGAAAGCCTTGTCCATCTTCTGGAAGAAGAGGGTGATACTTCCTGTGAGTCTCTAAGCATTTGTGGTTGAAATAACTGTTCCAGGGGCTTCATGAGAAACACTGGAAGAGCAGTCATTGTGTTTATTACATTTATCCACGCTGCTAAATGCAAAGGTGCTGGAACACCCTCTAGGAGTCTTAATTTTGTTGAGTAAAAACTCACGAATCATTCCCATAGCCTAAAATATCACAGATGCTGAACAGTACACAGCTTTTTAGATGTCTTTCCAATTCTTTATCTCTCTATTCCTTCATAAAGGTTTGCTTGCTAGAGAGTGGAAGGGGGCCCATTTAAACATAACAGCAACGACTGTTAGAAGTCTGAGGGAAGTTGAGTGTGGTCACCCCACCCACTTCATCCCATTTCTTCCTGTGTGAGGTAGGATTTGAGTCATATTAATTTGCCCCAGACCACACCAAAATTAAGCTGTTCATGTCTGAAACATTCCATGAATTCAGTTGCGAGGAGGAATTTGTTCAGCCATGTTATGGATTCATATTTCCCTTCTCTCCCAAGAAAGTCTGGGTGTCCTTATAAGGGAGAACGCCTCTGTTTCCCACAGTGTGGAGAGCTAAATAAATACTCTCTCACAGTCAATGCAGAGGTAACTTTTTTTTTTTTAATGGATTAAAAAAAAAAAAAAAAAGCAGTTCTGAGAGTCCATCACTGTTTCAGCATCCCCATTCAGAGAGGGGGCTTTTGTCTCTCTCTCAGTGGGAGCTGCCATTTTAATGGGGCCTCCAGCGGGGCCTAGTTTGATGATGTGAAGTAGGCCTGCAAGAATCGAGGAATTTTTTTAAATTTAGATTTTGGTTAATTTTACCATACTGGCTTTCAAATAAACTGCAATTTTAAAAAGTGAATCCATGGTAAATGTCTCTGAGAAGTTGCTACAAGACAATTTCAGCAGTTTCTCACTTAGGAAACTTTTTCACGTGAAAACCAATCCCTCAAAGTCCTAATAAATATCACCTCCCCCCTCCCAATAGTCCCCATCTGTGTGCAAAGATGGAAATTAGGAGGGGAATTCATTCTTTAAATTATGCCTATATATACACACACACATAAAGTGGGCACAGACATGAAAGCATCGCCCCAAAATTGCTTTTAGCTGACTGGTGACACCAAGCCAGGATTGGGGTGGCTTGTTGGTAATTCTGGGGTTTCCCTTTGGCCTGAGTCGGGAGCACAAAGTACAGGGAGTACTGCCCCCACCCATACCCCCACTCCAGTGCCAAAGTTCCTCTCCACCCCACACAGATACCAACCTCCCAAAGCACACTTTCTAGATACAGCTGTTGCTCTCAGTAACCAGGATGAGGCTGCAGAGCCAAACTGGCCCACGGGCCGCTTTCCACAGACCTGCTCTGCCCCTGCCCTGCGGCCCCACGGCCACACACTGGCTGCGTCTGGCAGCTGCAAGCCCGGATGCCAACCGCTGGAATGTGTTTTATGCTCCCAAGTCTCTGCCTGGCTGGCCTCGGGGAAGGCGGTTCCCTGGCCTTGCCAGGCCGGGCCAGCAGGGGAGCTGTTGTTAGATCCCTTTACAGATGAGCCTTCACCCCTCCATGAAGGGTTTGCCTGCACCAAGTCCATGCAGGACGTTCACTGAGCTCCTCTGAAGGGCTGACTACGTGGGCCTGCTGCACCATCTGAGCTCCCGGGTATTCCTGTGCGCGTGTGGGTGTGTGAGCTCGTCTTCTTACACAGAGGCGCTCACTCGGTGCAGAAACAAATGATTAGGTGAACGAGTGAATGAGGTTTTTAAAAAAGCATGGAAGAAGGGATGTATTTCTGAAAAAAAAGAAAATATCTGGTAAAGAACCACAGGCCTGTATACGCTGTCACGTGCATCTATCTTTGATTCCATTATTGGGGAGTTTACATAAAGTTGTCTTACAGTCAAGTAACCAGCAAACAAGAAAAGCACTCCTTGATGAAAGTGGGGGGCACGGAATTATCCCCACAAAATCATTTTAAATTCAGCTGAAATTGTTCCATAATGTCCTTCTTTTTACTCAAAAGTATCTATCATGGACAACCGTTCATGCCAATATATACACTCTTTTTTTCTTTTCCAGTATATATATATATATTCTTTTTAGAGGTCTGTAATATTTCAGAATACCAATATATGGTGGTGTATTTAGTCCTTCCAAAATGATTTATGGTCATTTGAGCTGTCCCCAAGTTTTCAGTGATACAAATAATGCTTCCACAAATATCCTTACATGTACACCATAAATTTTAAGCATATTGTATTTACTATAATCTCTTATTTTTTGCCACCCAGCTTGCAGAATCTTAGTTCCCCTGCATGCGTACATGCTAAGTCACTTCATTCGTGTTCAATTCTTTGAGACCCTATGGACTGTAGCCCACCAGGCTCCTCTGTCCATGGGATTCTCCAGGAAAGAACACTGGAGTGGGCTGCCATGCCCTCGATCTTCTGGATTCAGGGATCGAACCTGCATCTCTATGTCTCCTGACAGGAGGGTTCTTTACCACTGGTGCTACCTGGGAAGCCCCTTGGAATTCCCCTTGGGAATCCCCTACCAAGGATTAAACCTGGGCCCCAGACCACCAGGGAATTCAAGCATGCCTTATTTAGACTCGGTTGCCTGGAACTATCGACTGAGCAGACAGAGGCAGCAAGAAATGAAGCACAGGTGTTGTACAAAGTGTGAGGCTGCAAGTTGCAAAGCGGTGGTTACAAGCGGCTCCTAGAAACAAAGTGCACTCATGAGCAGTTGCGCTAAGGTTTGAAAGGTATTATTTTTCACAGTCATGAGACTATTTTCATAAACTCTTCTTTCATATATCACACCTGTAGATACATAAAACTCTGTCTCCAACTTTGTAACTAAAGTGGGTATGGGATCCCATCTGCCATAATAATCATGAGGACAGGAATAGTTGTAAGGTTCTCTGTAGCTAAAATGACTTTAGAGGTTACTGCAACCTATGGTCATTTCCCCTTATTTCTCAAGGCCTGAAATTAAACATTAAAATTTATTTTTCCTTCAGTTTGATCGCCTCTCTATTGTACAGTTTATTTTATACATTTTTAAGATCCCCCCACATCTGTATTGAGTCTAGATTCATTCCTTTATCCATTCAATTATTGATATAGATTAGAATATGATAGAGCTCAATAATCTTCAGTGTTCCAGGACAAAGTCACCACAAAACTAACCAGCTGGGCCAATGAGTCCTTTTTATTCATTTATGTTTTATATTTTTAAGTCATTTTATAACTAATTTCTAGAAATAACAGGATAGTTAAAATGATTTTGTTAGAAGTGATAAGAACGTAAACATAATAAATTCAAATTTACATTCCATATTTTCCTGGTTTTGAAGGTGCCTATGCCCAAAATGGGCATTGTCTTTAAAATTCGACTGTCCATTGCTTGTCATGCGGGAGCCTGGATCATATCTACACAGTAAATACTTATTCCAGATTTCAAATACCTCTTCAATATGTTTTACCTTATCATTATTCCTGGTTCTTATTGAGTTTGGCATTATCAAAATGCAATTCAGGTCTGGAACGTATAGCTAAGATAAAACTGGCCCATCACAATGCTTTGCAGAAAGCATTGGATAGAAATGGATATTAACAGATTCTTGTCTGCTATGTGCGCATACTCAGTTGCTTCAGTTGCGTCTGACTCTTTGCAACCCGTAGACTAGACTGTAGCCCGCCAGGCTCCTCTGTCCATGTGATTCTCTTGGCAAGAATACTGAGGTGGGTTGCCATGCCCTCCTCCAGGGCATCTTCCTGACCCAGGAATTGAACCCATGTCAGAAGTATGGCCAGAAGCATGGTGACCAGAGGCAGGGCTTCGGGGTCAGCAAACTGTTTGAAAGCTTCGCCTTGCCACAGATTAGCTGCATGATCTTGCAGCAGTTCCTTAAAGTCTATAAGCCTCAGTTTCTTTTTCTGTCAAATGGAAGTAACCTCTTTATCTAGTGTTGGTGTGAAGGTTAAATGTCTATCCTATAGTTAGGACTCAGTGAAGTCATTATTATTATTATTGGATTTCCCTTGTATGATTATCCTTCCCAAAATGCCCTGTGTCCCCAAAGCATATCCCCAGAGATATGCTTTCCTTTTCCCCTGATCTGAGAACAACATCAGAAAAATTATTTTCTAAAAACCATAACTGCTAAGTGCATTTTGCAGAGGTGACTAGTATGGTTTTGGCATATAGTAGACATCTACATATTTTGAGTCAATTTCAGCAATTGGTATTACTAAAAGTA
Organism: Capra hircus; assembly: GCF_001704415.2. NCBI lineage: Eukaryota > Metazoa > Chordata > Mammalia > Artiodactyla > Bovidae > Capra > Capra hircus. Next base: position 110,224,923 of record NC_030811.1, read on the forward strand.
TCTGTCTTATTAAATCATAAGAGAAAGCATTTCATTCATTCAACAAACAATTACTGGGCATTCATACTGAGTTTCGGGCACTGTGCTAGATACTTGTTATATGTATAGCAGTATTCCAAGCTGATAATGTACCACATTTGTAGAACTTTGACTGTAACAAACCAAAACATAAGTAATAGCTGGATTTCAAATACTGGTGACTATGTAATGCGGGAAGTAAATTTCAGGCATCCTCCCAATCACAACTCACTATATTTTATTTTATAGTGTAGTGAGCATGATGGAGAAGAGAGTTTTAGGGGCATTAGGAGATGAAGAAGAATTATGGGGAATAATAAATTAAATGAACAATTTAAATTCCAAGCAAAAGATCATTTTAACAGGTGAAAATAATCACACAAGCAGCCCTGATTTCAAATGGTTTCTTGACTGAGATCCAAGATGGCAGACTTCGTTGTTGTTGCTCAGTTGTGTCCACCTCATTGGGACCCCATGGACTGCAGCATACCAGGCTTCCCTTATTAAACTATTTATAGTTTATAATGGTGGACGTATAGTTTATTCTCTGATTTACAGTCTACAAAGGATATGGATTGAGTTATTCCATGGAAGCAACTAGTCTGGCCCTGAAGGGACTTGGCATCACCTTTTGGTACAGGAGCAAGGAACATGAGACTCTGATTTGTTTCTCATCAGGAACTTCCAAATGAATGAGGGAGAGACGCATGCTCAGTCCTTCAGGACCTGGTTACCTGCTTAGCATAGGCTCCTGAAGGCCCCACAGATCTTAATACTAAGAGTGCTCCTAGTGTGGTGGGGGTTGTTCAATCTTTCAGTCATGTCTGACTCTTTGTGACCCTATAGACTGCAGCTCACCAGGTTCCTCTGTTCATTGGATTCTCCAGGCAAGAATACTGGAGTGAGTTGCCATTTCCTTCTTCAGGGGATCTTCTTGACTCAGGGATCGAACCCATGTTTCCTGTGTCTCCTGCATTGCAGGGGGATTCTTTACCACTGAGCTACTGGGGAAGTCCCAGTAATACTCATAGAGTTTAATCATCCAACTTTACTCCTTCCAACTGAAAGTCCCTTGGGACAACCCAGGATATTAGACAACATGTTCATCCTTGAAGGCTCACAACTAAACCCTGGAATACGTGCAGGAAATGCCACAGATCCTGAGAAGTAGAACTGTCTTAGCAAACACATCACTCATGGTATGAGACTCGTAACATTCCCTACCTCCAAAGTTAACTGGGGCTGCTAACCTCGGCTGCTTCCCCGTCTTCTGAGAAAGCAAAGGCAGGTGCTAGTAAGGTACTTGTGCATAGGACAGTGAGAGCAAGGTGTTCCATGCCGGCAGCACAAATTCCAAGGCTGCAAACCAAGCCAACCAATGTCTACACAGGGAAGGGAACCTCAGCAGCAGAGGTGTGACCTTCTGCTCCATGGGATCCAGACATACCAGGCACATCCAGTGAACCAAGGGAGCTGGTCCTAGGACTGGTTTGTAAGAGGGTTTGTATCTGAAGAACCAGAGGAGAGAGCAGGCTTTCAGGTGAAGGAGATCACAGAGAACGATGTACTCTGTGTTACAGGTTCTGGTTCCTCACCTCGGCCCCACAGTCTCATGTCTGAGCCCTGTGGAGACAGAAACTGAAGGAAGAGTTTTCCTGGGGAACTGTGCAAGGCAGGGAATATGAACCTCACTGCTTGGGGCCTGGAGACCAGGTACAACAGCCAGATAGCAAGAACTGTGGTCCCCGTGCTGGGGTTGGACGCAGTAGCATTCTCACCAGGGCTCTGGGGGACGCTGCCTTGTCCCAGCATGGTAAGGACATGCCCTTCAGAAGGCATCATGGGACCCTTATCCCAGAGAAGAGCATCCATGGGATGGTGGTACCATTTAATGCCGTCAGGGGTGACTGAAACCAAAAGAAGCTGTAGCAAAAATCACTTGAGGACATTGGGTGGGAGTTTCCTTTAGAAACCCAAGGTCTCCTGTGAATCAACAGGTAAGATTCCAAGCTTGTGCTAGCTTCTGTGTTTGGAGGTAGTCAGAAGAACAAGATGCTTTGAATAATTTCTTAAAATGTGACCCACAAAGGCTTTCATTGTCTAGAAAATGGAATTTCATATCTCTAAACATGAGTTCTGAGAATCCCAGACCCACTCATGGAACAATGGCTTGGACCCTCTCACTTCTTTCTTAGCTTTCTTATCAGCTCCTGCCTACTCGCATCATCCTGGCCTTTCTTCTTGTTCCTGGCTGTCCACACTGCGTTTTCTCTGATGATGGATGCACTGGACTTCTCCTGACCTGACCTCTTTCCTGAACACTGCTAACCCCACCCCTCCTCAATGTAGGGCCTTCTCAGGAGAAGCCTCATTTGTCCGCCCAGCTTTGCCATGCCTCTCACAAATGTAGTCAAATATATAGAGAAAAACTCTTTGCACACTATGGGTTTAGTGAAGGCAGACAGCAAGTAATCGAGACCCTCCACATAACAAAAAAATAGGCATCTGTAGTTTACAGGATACATGCTTCTAGGTTAAAGGACAATATATTACAAACATAAATGACACTTTCAGGGAAGCATATTGTATATATTATAATTCCTAACATTGTAAAACAAGAATGTCAGAAGTCCCCTAAAGAAAGAAGAGAACATCTGTGGGTTTATGACATGAAGCAGATGGACTAGCATCTGAGAAGTGCTTAACCGTTTCTCTTCCTGATGTTGTCATCAACTCAGTTACGACTGCAATAGTCTGAGAAGGGTATTTTCAAATCCCAAACTGACACAGTTTGTAGGCAGCACTGTAGAAATGATGGGGTACCGCGAAATTCACCCCAGTGACTAAGCATCCACTATGTTCCTGGCATACATTGATACATCATGTCATCAAATGTAACTCCGTATCCTACCAAGAGAAAAACAGCTGTGAAAACCACACTTTTTCTTTTCTTTCCTGATTTCTCCCTGATGTCACTAGTCCCATTACTGTCTAGCACAAGACTGCCTTAAAAGTTTTGCATGGCATTTCAAGGTCTTCAAATGGAAAGAATCAAATAAAGGGAACAAATAACCTCACCCTTTTATTAAAAGAGACTTTGGCTCTATAATGCAAGCTGCGGTTGTCTCAAAGCACAACAGTCAACTGTACGCCCCCTGAGTGAGAGCCCCGGGGGGCCTTGGACCCTGCATTTTAATATACTCTGTAGGTACTTCGGGGGCTTCCCAGGTGGTGCTAGTGGTAGAGAACCCACCTGCCAATGCATAAGAGACGCAGATTCAGTCCCTGGGTGGAGAAGATCCCCTGGAGGAGGGCTTGGCAACCCAGTCCAGTATTCTGGTCTAGAGAATCCCATGGACAGAGGAGCCTGGTGAGCTATGGTCCATAGGGTAGCAGAGTCTGACATGACTCAAGCGACTTAGCATGCAGGTATCTTTTGCACCCTGAAATTGGAGAACTAACCCAGAATATTCTAGTTTGTTCTAAAAATAAGAGAAAATGCTCCACATACACTATGTCATGCTCTCCGTGTAATCTCAGAAGCCAAAATGAATAAAATCAGGATGTTTGTTGTTTTGTTTGTGACGTTCTGCTTAAAAGGAATGAAAGATATGCAAATAGTTCAAGAGGAAAGCAGGCATGATAAATATTTAAGGAAATGAATTATACATATCTTCCAAAGGGGAATTAAGACAGTACAACCTATGCATTTTTACAACCTGGGTTAAGCCTGTTCTATGACATCATACAATTAGAATTTGTGAGAGAAGGATTACTTTGCTGGGAAATCAAAGCAAAACAGCTTCCCAAATATCATATGTCCTTTCTCACAGACATAAAGCACAAGAAAACTATTTAGGCAAATTCACCCAGTGGACCCTGTTTATCACAACATACTTTTAGTAAAGGCTCTTTGGACTAGATCAGCTCATAGCAGCTTGAAGTGGAATGCCCAAACACGGGAACAGCTGCTCTTTAAGTAAAATATCTTGTTACAGCTTCATTAACCAACCAGCTTTTCAGAATGTGTTATCAGTGCTATCACACAAACGTACATAGTGCTGTAAAACGATCCAAAATCTGCTAAAATCCAATGAACAAGAATGGATAGTTCTCCAAAGACAGTTCACATTCAGTCACAAAGCCCTTCCCAACATCCTTTGTTCAGGTTTGCAGAGTAAATTAGCTAATTTATTTTACCATGGGCTACAGCTAGCTTTAGATGCCTCTTGAAGCTCCTGTGATGGCCTGTCCTATCCCTGGGTCTGCCAGGCCTCAGAGTGGCATCTGATTTCTCCCTCACCAAATGGTCTCACCTGGAGAAAGAAATGGCACCCCATTCCAGTACTCTTGCCTGGAAAATCCCATGGACGCCTTGTCCTAAACTTCCCTAAGAAAAAGACTGAATACACAGCCAAGCCAGATTTACTGCCTTCTTATCTACATTTTTAAGTAATTGTAACCAAACGCAGAAATCCTTACCAAGGGTTCCCTGGTGGGACTTCCCTGATTCCATAAAATGTCTGAGATGGTCTGTAAGGATTTCCTGCGTAAATGTGTATATGCATTTCCCTAAAGAGTTTGTCTACAGCATCCTCCGGTTTCTCAAAAGGGTCTGTGATATTTAAAGGTATGCCAGTCACATCTAAAGGCTGAATGTCATAGAGGTGGGTTGGAATCTACCGCTAGTGTTTATAATGACCTACTTTACTGTTTGAGCAGCCCCTTCTTTGTGTCATGTGGACTACCCACTTACTGAGAAAAAAAGTTCGGAATTGGCTGTGCCTGCTGGTAACACAGACCCTATCATAGTGGCTTAAACAAACTAGGGATTTTCTTGTAAAAGAACTCTGGGAAAGGAAATCCAGAGTCTTTACGCAGCCAACAAGATGCCATTAGAGACACCCGCTACTTCCATCTTTCCATTTTGACATCCTCAGTCCCTAGCTTTGCATTTTACAATGACAAGAGAGCTGCCATCTGTCTGTTTTGCTAGGACCTTTCCTGTATGTTTCCCCAAATAAAATTTACTTTATATGTTAGTGGCCAGAACTTAGCAACAAGGGAGACTGCGACATAAAAGCCTAGATAGGCAACTTACGTCCCCCAGCCCCCATCCTCACATTAGGTTTTTGTCGGGTTTTGTTAGGAAAGAAGAAATGGAAAACATATTCAGTAGGCAGCTAGCAGTCCTTTCTATCTTTTATGAAAACAAGTATTAATGACGTTATTTTCTGCCTATGGGTCCTTGGGAAGACGTTCTTTGTAACAGCTACTCCTTCAACAAATCAGAAGCAAGTCTATGAAGCACACTGCTCTGCAAGTCTGTGGCTCTCGCGAATGCACGCGCATGTGCACGCATGCGCTCTCCCGGCCAGCACACGTGACGCTCCTTAAGGAGCTGCTGACCGACTCTGGCCTGGCGGCCGAGTTTACCTATCCCCGGCATCCTGGCCTCACGCGGCAGCTACCTGGTGGCGCACACACCTGGGAGAGAACAAGGGGGACCCTCCTCTTCCCACTGCTCTCTTTCTTTCTCTGTCTTTGAGAAGAATGAGCGAAGAACGTGTCTCTCCATCCAGAATTCCTTTGCTTTTCTCCCCGCGCCGTGGCTGCGCTCGGCCCTTCGGGGGACCTGCCTGAGCCTTTCTGGTGAGTCGGGTTCGCTTTATTCGAGTCCAGTTCACTTGTTTGTAGAGTGGAGGTCGGAATCCCGAGCCCTGGATCCTTGTCCATATTCTACCTCACTTCCTGTGATTTACACGATGAGCCAGATGGGCAGCTTTCCTGTCTGACCTGAGAAAACACCCAGAACCGCATTTGTCTTTCTTTCCTGAGAAGGATTCTGACTTATTACCCAGAGTGAGTTCTCAGAGGGACCTCAGCGGGTCCACGGGAGCCGGGTGCCTGTGTCCTGCCGTGGTCAGATGGGATAGAGTGTTCTAAGGCAGTGGTCCCCAGCCTCTTCGGCACCAGGGACCGATTTCATGGAAGGCAGTTTTCCCCCGGACAGGGGGCTGGGCTGGGGGAGTGTTCGGTTCGGTTGGTTCGGCTGTTTCGGTTCCCCGCTCACCACCTGCTGTGCCGGCCGGTTCCTAACAGGCCATGGAGCAGTACCAGTCCCTGGCCCTGCAGGGGCGGGGTTGGGACCCCTGTTCTAAGGCCAGGTCTTTCTGTGTCCTTGCCCCAGTAACTTCTGCTCACTAAACCTGCATGGTCACAGAAGTCAAATGGCAGTGACTGTAACTTCCTCAGACTTGGACAGACAAGCTCTTTCCACCTGAAAGGTAGTGCTTTCGCCAGTGATTTTGTCCTCCTAACTCCTTCAGCACCGAGAGAACAGCCCTATTTGAGTGCTAGCCGTCTGCGGTGCTAATATTTGCACTGCAGAGTTTCACTTCCGGTCCCTGGAAGTGAGCGGGGCTCAGGGTCCTGCGGGGGGAACCGGGGAGTGGCCAGACCCCGCTCCGACTGACAGCGTTCAGAGCTCTCTGGATGGTCTGGCGCATCCTTTCAGCCAAAAAAAGCTGATGGCTGCCGGATGAGCCCGGAACTCCAGGAGAGGTGCTGTAGGGAAGGAAACGGGCTCCCCGCGCCCTCCCCAGGAGCTGATGTGGTCATCCTTAGGACTAGCTAGGGGACGGCTCTCCTCCAGAATGGTTTCTCTGTTTGGTTTTCCTGCCTTGAGAACTGTATGTGCTATAGGGTCACAAATGCTGTGTGGAAGGGGGCTCTTTAAAAACAATTAAACTGAGAAGCCCTGGCTGCTGCTGGCTGAGCAGTCTCCCTCCTCTGCCTGCCAGAGAGTACAAGCCCTGCCTGACTTCCTGTGAAGCTAGTCAGGGCAGAACATCTTTTCTCCGGATCCTCTTCTCAGCAGCAGCCACTGCAGTAAATCTTCAGAGAGGCCTCATTAGGCAAGTTCCTTTTTGAACTCCCTCCACCCACAGACCTCTCGAAATCACCACCGCCATTCTGGCATGTTATTATTTTTTCCTCCTCAGCTTGCCGTTTTCCTCGCTCCTGGCACTCAGGCCTCCCGCCACCGCTCTCACTTTCCTTAACGGACTCTTCTCTAGCTGGAATCTCTCCAAAGGGTGTGTTCGTGCAATCAGAAACTTCCCTTTTTGTTTTATCGCATCACTGAACAGACCAGATAAGGCCCAGCTGAGGGAGAGAGGGAGGGGAGGAGGGGTCTCGACAGGGTTGGGCTGGTAGGGGGGTGGGGGGCAGGTGAAGGGGGCAGATGAAATCTTCCCATCAGTTCTTAGGAACGTATAGGGACAGCAGACACAGGCACGTGGGTATATGGTATAGCTGGTCCCCATTGGAGCCCAGCTGCCTTTCAGGAAGCTGCACACCCGCATTCAACCCTGTAGCAAATGACCATCCACGACTTGAAAAGAGCATCATATAGAGCAAACCAGACACAAGACACCGTGAGCCCCAGAGACCAGGGCATTAAATAGTTAATTTTTAGCAAACCCAAATTGCATTTCCATCATGTGCAAGCAGTCAGCTGCTATTGTAGGTCACCAAGATACAACGCATTATTTCTACAGTTTGTGGAAAACATTAGGCAGCTGTAATAAAGTCGATGGTATTTCCTTCCTTACTGAAACATGACTTCAGTAAATCCCTGTTTAAATTTTTTCCCCTTTCTAAACATTTCTCTCCATCTGCACGATAAGTCAATAAAAGAAATTAAAAGTTAAAATGCCTAATGAAATTTTATCAGGCATGAAATGGCATTTAAACCAGAGTTGCCACCCGGGCTTCGATGCATGAAAACTGACCCGAACTTCAGGGTTATAAAAAGCAGGGGGAGGGTAACAGCAAGTTTCAGGGGCCTTTATGTATCACAGCCACTGGAAGGAGGGGGGGGGGTCATTCCAAAGAGGCATTCCATGAAACCAAGAGTCTCTGAGCAGTTAAGATTTTTACAGGAGGTACATCATTTCTGTAAACCTCTGCATTCTTTTAGGCCACCATTCTTTTTTCTTTATTCACTTCTTTGCGCTGACATGCTTGTTTTGAAATCAGTCTTCATCTGTGTACCTCTGCCATGATCTCAGGCAAAATGACCGGAAGAAAGCCTGAGAACATTTTTAAGAAGAAGGAACAGATAGAAAGAGTAAGGGACTTAATTCTTAATCTTCCTTAGAGAAGAGCTTTAGGATTATCCATGGAGACTCAGAAAGAGTTTGAAATATATGGAAGGAAAAAATCTCATTCTTCCCTATATGAAATGGTTTATTTTCATGATTACTGACTGCCTCATCCTTAGGTCAGAATTGTACTAAGTCACTTCAGTTGTGTCTGACTCTTTGCCACCCCATGGACTGTAGCCTGCCAGGCTCCTCTGTTCATGGGATTATCTAGACAAGAATACTGGAGTGAGCTGCCATGCCCTCCTCCAGGGGATTTTCCTGACCCAGGGATCAAACCTGTGTCTCTTAGGTCTTCTGCATTGGCAGGTGGATTCTTTACCACTAGCGCCACCTGGGAAGCCCTTAGGTCAGAAAAGGCATCTTATTCTCATAGAAGCCTGAAAAGAAAAGAAGCCAGTCAATGGGTATGTGGATACTGCCCACCTTTACCCATTTGAAACATTAAACCTCTTTCAAAGTGAATCCCAGAGTCCTCCCGCATACAGTACATCCACTGACGTCAAGAGACGTTATGTCTCAGAATGGACACCAGAGACAGACCCTCTAATGAGAAAGCATATTTAGAACTTCCAAGTAACTGCCTAGAGTTTGTAACCAGAGGGCTGTACTTCAAAGTCATTGGCCTTACTGATTGCCTGGGTGAGAAGGAAGTTGTCGTCCAGCCTACAGATCCAGGAGATGGACTCCATCCATTTCTAATGGCTCCGGAATTGAGCATGGGATGGTGATTTTCCCACAGTGTGTTCCATTCAACTGCACATTGAAAAGTCAGCTGTAGGAGTGCTGAGCCCAAGCGATGCGGGAGCAAGTCCTTGCCTGCGTCTAGAAACTGGCCATCAGATAGGCAGGAGAGTGTGTGTGTAAGCTGTGGGCACCTCAGTTATGAACAGATCTTACCAGTGCCCGTACAACTGGAAATAGATATTAAAATTCAGGCAAGATGATGCCATTTTCAAATATTTACATAGCTCCCAGTGCCCCCCAGGCTTTTAAAAGTTATCCAAGAAAAGACGGGTTGGCAAGTCCAGGAAAGAGCACATTCACTTTTATTTTTTTTTAAGCCTGACTTTTTGTCATAATAAAACAATGTATCCTGAATTTTCAAGCTTTTGCCTTCCCAGTCTAACCTTAGAAATCCTGTAGTATTAGAGATCCATGACACTAAAACGAAGGCTTCCCAGGTGACTCAGTGGTAAAAGAATCCACCTGCCAATGCAGGAGACACAGGTTTGATTCCTGGGTTGCGAAGACCCCCTGGAGGAGGAAATGGCAACACACTCCAATATTTTTGCCTAAAGAATCCCATGGACAGAGGAGCCTGGTGGGCTACAGTCCAGAGGGTTCCAAAAGAGTTGGATATAACTGAGCATGGAGCGAGTGAATATAAAAATAACCTAATAAACGTTGAAATGAAGACTATTACAGTTACCATTAGAAGTAACTGGTCCTTCATGGATCTAGACCCCAAACATCATTAAAAACAGACTTTAAAGTTAAAACCATTTTTAAAGCAACTATCAAACAGAATATCTTCATAGTAGAGACAACCCAATCTTATTAGTCCTAATTTTTTTTATATCAAATAAAATCTGTGAGATGTTGAGTTCAATATCCTTTTCTCCACTCTCAGATCAGCTGGTTAACTGATTGACTCCAAGAATAAAATACAGTTAATGCTTCTAAACCATTAAATTCTGCTTTATTTACTTGATTCTCAAAAGCATTAGCAGTTAAAGAATGTACTTCCCTTCAGCCCCAAAGAATAACTTGGTGATATTAATATCAATATTCCAGATAGCATTTTTCTATTAATAACTAGAAAATGGCTCTTTTTTGAGGAAAATTAAACTGGGGGTGCCCCTAGTCCCTAGAAAGGGGTTTTGAGTTGAGTGAGCACTAGAGTTAACACCCTTCTAAACAAAACTGGTTGCCTGGGAGTTTAGTCCCCAAAGCTGGAGTGGCTAGTAGTCCTAGTGATGCTATGAGAATAACTATCTCTTCTAAAAGGATTGGGGGTCATTCCCGTGGACGTGACCCATTTCCCACAGTGCAGCATGAACTATAAAATTGTCAGAGTTGCTATGGCTATCCTGTATCAATAAACACAAAGCCTATGTGCTTTTTTTCCTCCCCAGGAATTCAACAAACATTTATTGAGAGCTTAATTTATACCAGCCCCAGGTATATAGAGAAACTCTTCTGGAACTTAAAATATATATGATACGTGTATACATGCGTCAATATTTACTTCTTACGTACTTAGCACATAGACACCACACCAGACCCCCTCCTCTCTCTCTCTGTCACACATCCACACACACATTCACACACACATAAACAGGAGAAGCCTGTGGGCCCATTCGCTTGCTTTTCCCACAATTCCAGGAAGCTAAATTATCATTTCGAATGTAGTGGTTCAGTAATGTCATTGCAAAACAAAAGGCATACCAGCAAGAGCGGAGGGAAGCTATTAAACGAACAAAGGAAATGCAGTAATTTAGAACCATTTCATGCAGGGGCAAACACTACATCCTCAATAGTCTCTGAGATACCAGGTGACATTAAATTGGTTCAGCATATTCCATTATTAGTACAAGGAATGTACAGTTCATTTTAGAAAAATATTTTAGTTTTAAGGTGATACTTTGTTACAATACTTCAATAATATTGCTAAACACACAAGCTGCTATTATGCAAAGACACTTGTCTCTCACCAGCAAACTCATATTCACTAAATTCTTCACTAGTTTGGGAAGAAAAAGTTACAAGTAGGAAAATAATTATAGAATGGTGAGTGTGATATAATACACACTTCTTCCTCTGTGAAAATAACAATATTTCTGCCCCCTGACTCCCTTTGGTGACAGAAGAGAGGGTCTCTGCATTTCAAAGACGCGGACAGGACTGTGTCTTCAGCATGAATCCCCTTGATTTGTGACGTAACAGTTCACATGACTAATGTTGATTCCTCAGTTCCATGGACTGAACTGGGGAAAGATTTACTTTCCCTGAAATTCCCAAGATTTAAAAGCCAGCTGTTTGCTATTTTCAGTGCAACCTGCGCAACCTGTTTTCAAAGCCTCCGAGAAGCAGGGAACCATGGGAGAGCAAGATGACTTGACAGCAGAGTAGAGCTGTTCAGTATCACTGCCCCCCTTGCCCCTCGTGGTGCTGAAGACCTGGCCTTTGTGCCCCCCACGACAGCTAACACACAACATGGACACGAAGTGATCCGTTCAAGGGGTTCATTTGCAAGAGAACATGAAAGCTAGGCTTTATAATGAACTCTTAAAATACTTCAGGCTTACAGCCGCTGATGTAAACTATTACGGGAAACAGAGAGATGCTTCCAGAATACGTACAAGCGGTCAGTGTACCTACGTGAGAAAAAGAAATGTCTCCAAATATTTCCAAATTTGAACATCCATAAATCATGTAGTGAAAGCTGGAGGTCTCCTACCACCTGATTTCAAGATTTAGTAGAGAGCTACAGCAATTAAAGCAATGTGGTGTTTGCATAAGAATAAACATAAAAGAGAGTCAGAAATAGATTCACACATTTATAGCTGATGGATTTTTGACAAAGATGCCAAGGTTATTCAGTGGGGCAAAATAGTCTTTTCAATCAATGGCACTGGAAAAATGGACATAAAGTACAAACTTTGATCTTTGCCATCGTATGCAAAAATTTATCCAAAATGGCTTACAGAATTAAGCATAAGTGCTAGAACTATAAAACTGTTAGAAAAACTAAAGAACAAGAGAAAATCTTTGTTACCTTGAGTTAGGTAGAGATTTCTTAGGACACAGAAATCATGAACCATGAAAGAAAAAATTGGTAAATTGGACTTCATTAAGTTAAAAATGCCTGCTCTTTGAAAGATAATGTTAAGAAAATTAAAAGCAAGACATAGACTGGGAAAAAAATGGATTAATGTCACATGTCTGATAAAGATCTTGTATCCAAGGTTTATAAAAGAAATCTCAAAACACATAGGAAAGCAAACCACCCAATTTTTTTTTTAAACAGGCAAACAATTTTAAATAGTTCACTAAAGAAGATATATATGGCAAATAAGCACATGAAAAGATGCTCAATATCATTAATCATTGTGGAAATACGAATTGGAACCCTGATGTGATACAATTACACACTCCTCAGAGTGGGTAAAATTTTAAAATATTATTGCCGTTGTTGATCAGGATATGGAGTCCCTTGAAACTCTTGTGCGTTGCCAAGGGAACGTAAAATGGCACAACCACACTGAAGTGAGTTTAGCAGTTAAACATCGAATGTAAATTTACCATACAGTGTAGCAATTCTATCTCTGGGAAGAGAAATAAAGACTGACTTCTACACAAAAACCTATATACAAATGTTTATGTCTCTGACATCTGTATTCATAGGCACCAAAAGCTGGAAACAACCTAAATGGTCAACAGCTGGTGAATGGATAAACAAATTGTGGTACATGCATAGGATAGAATATGACTCAGTAACAAAAAGTAGCAAACTACCAAAACACACAACAGGTGTAGTGAATCTCAAGAATGTTGTGCCGACTGAAGGAAACCAGTTTCAAAAGGCTTTCACTATTTGATTTCATGGCTCATAAACTTAAGCTCTTTAATGCAGCTAAGATTATAGCCAACACAGAGGCACATTGCAGAATACAGAGTTTTCATGTGCATTTTCTATTTGATTTAATTCGTAGTTTTTCCCCCTTTAACTACTTATTAAGTGGAGGTTAAAGAGCTTTTCTTGAAAGTCAGGCAGAAGCTTTTTACCATCAGATATTCAGTGTTTGAAAGATGGTTCTTGGTGATGCTTGGCCGGCTTAAAACAGCTTCACCACACTTTGAAAGTGCCCTGAATTCTACCTTATTTCTGAGTCTAGTCGTACTGAAAAAGAAGAGCCTGGGGAGAATATGACTGGTAAGGATCTGGAGGAAAGGAACTTAGAAACTGAACAGAAGGATGGTAGCTGGTGCCCAATTGGAACTTCACAATTAAGAACTGAGAGGTCTTATTTGGGGTCCTGGTACCTAGCCCCCTACCAAACCTTCAGTAAACCATCCATTTCTGTTTAACGTATTGTGCAATTTAACCCATTTCTACACGACATCTAAGTCCTTGGTCTTCCTTTAGAATAGGAGTAGAGGGAAATAAGGGTTGCCACAAAGAAGTAGCCAGGTACAGATTGCAAGGCTAATATAATTGGATTCTCTAAATTATTCTGAGAATTAAATAAGGTATTAAAGTATCTTCTACAGGACTCAATGTATTTTCACCAAATTTTAATTTTCCTTCACTTTCTTTATGGAAGGAGAATATTTTTAGAACTGAAAAGAACTTGGAAGTTATCTTTTTCAGTGTTTTAATTTCACAAATAACAAAACTAAGTTCAGTGAAATTAAGGGTATTGCTCAAGCTCACACAGAGTTAGAAGTCCAGCTTTCAGTTCTTATAGATCTTTTTCCTGAAACATCTGCCTTCAACTGTGATGCACCCTGGCTCAGGGCCCGAGGAAGTTTTAAGAGAGAGGAGAGTTTTGATCTGTATATTGGGGGATCCATGGACTCTTTGGTTCTGGTTCTGTGTTCATTTTAGCTATTTTCTTTTTTTTTTTTTAATTCCAAGAATGAAAGTTACTGAGAAGCCTTTCTGTTCAGAGACTATGATTGCCAGATTTAGCAAATAAAATACAGGGCACACAAACATTTTAATTTCAGATGAACAACATAATTCTTTAGTCTAATGACAAATTTGGAACATACTTATATTGGCACTTCATCTGTCCACCTTCCCAGGGACCCAGCAGTAGGTAGTTCCCAACTATGAGCATTTCTTTTTACCCTAAAACAAATAAACAATGGAAGATTGTTTACATAAATCTTGACTGACCATTTTCTTCCCCATGACCATTTTTTCCTCACCTGAGATCAGGACAGCTGTTGTGAACAGCCTCTGTGACCAAGGCTAAGGCTGATGAAGACGGTGATGGGACAGGAGGAAGTCAACGATGTGCCCAAGCAGCCCAAAGCAAAGACATGCTTTGCCAAACAGGAAGTGCACAATTCTAAGCAGAGGGACTGAAATTCAGATCCCTCTCTCTCACTAACTCGTGACTATATGGCTTTGAATAAGTTGCTTAAACTCTCCTGTACCCATCTACCTTTGGATTCTGCTTTTTTTTTCCTATAAAATAAAGATACCTTTTGTTTCAGTGAAGATCAAATATGATAACAGGAAGAAAGCACTGACCACTGTGCTTGGAGTATAATAGCTACTCTTATAGTCTGTCATTTTTTAAAGCGTACAGTTTTACTTGCTTTTCTGTGTATTTTATATAGTTCACAATGAAGATTGTATGATTGTTTAAGCAAAAGTGCCTGATTCTGGGAAAGATTGAGGGCAGAGGAAAAGGGGGTGACAGAGGATGAGATGGTTGGAGGGCATCATTGATTCAATGAACATGAGTTTGAGCAAACTGGGAGATGATAAAGGACGTGGAAGCCTAGAGTGCTGCATTCCATGGGGTGGCAAAGAGTCGGACGTGACTGAGCGACTGAACAACAGGAAGACTGGTGAGGGTCTTAAGCGAGTGCTGGGATGGAGAATTTAGATGCTAAATTTTATTCTGTAGTTTGTAGGGGAACCATGGCTACCCAGACATTGTTTGGGGCCTTACAGTCAGACAGCCTTTCTCTAAGTTCCCCTAAAAACTACCTGGGAAATTTGGTAGCATATCATTTCCTACTGGGTCAGGCATGCATTAACCAACATAGAATGAACTGACCTGCCTTCTCTAGGCATCTTCTTCAGTTCCTTAGGTCCAGCCTTGACAGAGAAGAAAATGAGAAGTCATAACTCTTCCCATCGACCTACTTTGTGGGGCATGAAAAATGGGCAGGCATCTGGCACGGTCAGAAGTGATTCCTGCTTCGGCACTTGTTTCTTAGTGTCAAAGTTGTTCAGTTGCTGTGTTGTGTCCGCAAGCCCGTGGACCACAGCATGCCAAGCTTCCCTGTCCTTCACTATCTCCTGCAGTCTGCTCAAACTCAAGTCCATTGAGTCAATGATGCCATCCAACCACATCTCATACTCTGTTGCCCGTTCTCCTCCTGCCCTCAGTTGGAGCCGCCTTCTCCAAATTAACCAGCCCCATTTGTGATCCATACAGTAGGGATAAGATGACCTAAGATGGTAGGGTCTTAGAATTAAGAGTGTGGCAGAGTGTCTGGTTATAGGACGTGCTCGATATCTGGGTTTTTATTTTCTGCTTGGGTTAGAACACTGCTTAAACCTTATGAATCATACGTAGGTCCCTGGAGTGCTCTTTCTCACACTTATCACAAAAATCTTGTGACTCAGTTTCAGAAGACTGTCCAAAATTGAGGACCAGTTCTTCAAACCAACTTTGTTTAGAAAATTGTTTTACCAAAATATCTTAGACAGTTGACACCTGAGCAAGTCAGACTCTTGCTCAGCCTTCCACTTCCCGCCGTGTAGGCTGCAGTTCTAAGGTTCACCGGTTCTCCCACTCAGGCCTTGCAAACCTGCAGATGTGTGTTATCTGCACCTTCTGTTTGGTCAGCTTCAAGTGCTTCTAATCTTTTTATAACCAGTTCTGTTAGCTGTTATCTGGATTCCTTTTAGTGCCGGTGTCTATTGTACACTTTTAACAGGTCTCCACTATCTTCCCTGGCAATTAGAAGGGCAATATAATTATTTTACAATGTGTCTCCTATCGAATAAGCTCCTTAATTGGACCTTTTCATCCTTTGCCATTTGTGTGTGTCTCTGTGAAAAACATCACTGAAAGGTTTTTCTGAAAGTGAGATTCATACAGTTTCCTGAATTAAATGCCAAAGGAGCGCCCACAGCATCTTTTAGCCAATGACAGCCCTCTTCCTTCTCTCTCCATGCTTGGAGACATGGCTGCTGTTTGTTCCAACCTGGAAAGATTATTTGGACTTACTATTTTTGCTTTGCAGCTCTGTTGTGTGTTATTTTCGTGTATAATCTCACCACTCTTCCTATCCTGATGTCCTTCTCTGTGTGTGACACCGTAGTCAGTGAAATCTCCAATTTTGTAGTTAATCGTAGAATAGCATGGGATAGTGGGGGGAAAATGAACTTTGAGTCAAGGGAGGTTAGTTTTCTTCCAGGCTCTGCACTAACTAGCTATGTGTCTTTGCCAGGTCAGTTAATTGCTTTGGGTTTCAGATTCTTCATCTAGAAAAGAAGCTATGTATTCTAGAGAATACATACTTTTCCCTTAAGATTTGAGCTTTGTACACCTTCACCTCTGAAGCGACATCTATGGGTTTTCCTATTCATTCCGAACCACCCAGCAAAGAACTGTTTTTATTTTATTACAGTTTTGACTTTTGTTGTTTAGTTGCTAGGTTGTATTCAACTCCTTGCGACCCCATGTGTGTAGCCTGCCAGGCTCCTCTGTCCATGAGATTTCCCAGGCAAGAATACTAGAGTGGGTTGCCATTTCCTTCCCCAGGAGATCTTCCTGACCAGGGATCGAAGCTGTCTCCTACACTGCAGGTGGATTCTTTACTGCTGAGCCACCAGGGAAGCCCGTTTACCTCTAAGTTTTTACTGAATGACTGTGCTATTTTACTAGCTCCAAGTAGCTCAACTAAAACCCAACATAAAGCACTTCAATGATTTATTTATATCATTTCCCCATTTAGATCCACCAACCTAACTATAATTAGAACTACTATTCTCTGTAATATTAAAATATTAAGTCATATCAGTTTTCCCTAAACCATAACATGAATTTATAATTTAAAAGTGAAATTGTATATATCCTAGTCAAGTTGTGAAATTCTCTCCTCTTTTTCTTAAAAAAAGTGGGGGTTGCTGGAGGAGGGTTAACTATAAACGACATTTGTTGCCCTCATGAATTAGAAGAGCAGTAACCAAATATATTATGTTCCTGGAAAGGCCAAAAATAAATTCCAGATGAGAATTTGAAGACCCTCTCCATCTTTCCTGAGACTTGTCAGGTTCTTTTCTTCTCAGAGCTTGGGTCTCTCCCTGGTTGCCATTTTGGGTAGAGCTGATTAGCATATAACAGTAGAGCTCAGGCTTCCAGGAAACCCCCCTAGGGTGTGGGCAGGAGCCTTGAGATAGGAGTTCCCTATAGCTTGGGCCCAAATCCTTGCATTATCAGAACCCTCCAGCCAGTGTGAGGACACGCAGAAGGCAGCCCACAAATTTACTGACCACAGCTACGCCCAGCTCTTGGCTAACAGCCTCTCCACCCCTGACCCCCAGAGTTACATCGGTGAAAACAAACAGGGGGGCATCTTAGCTTTGAAGGGGAAGCTGTGCTAAAATGGAAAAGAAGCCAAGTGTGTCCTTGCTGGTATTTTCCTTTGAGTGTAACTGTAGCTCATAGGTTAAACCCTTAGACTCAGGGAAGGGTGCCACAGAAAGTGCTTGTTGCTCTCCTCTCAGCCTTTCTTTCTTGGCTAGGTTCAGGCTTCCCCATCTCACTGGGCCACCTGTCGTGCTTGAGTGCCTGTCTTCAGCCTCACCCTACCTGCAGGGTCAAAGTGATTTTCCTAAAACTCGAATTCAATTGGAATTTTCCCTGTAGAAAGTCCTTACTGGATCCTGATCATCCTCAGGATACAGAGGTCTTTGCCGTTCCCTACTCAATATCCTCCATAATCCTGACCTTCCTTCTTTTCTTGCCTCACTCCTCACTCTTCTCCCTCTTGCATAATCATCTCTAGCAGTGCTGAACTTTTCACACTTCTGAGCACAAGAGTACAACTTCGCGCCTCTAGAGTGCCCTTCTCTCAGACTCTTAACCTCTTGTCCACTTGATTAATTTACATTCAACCCATCTGATAGATGGATGGATAGAACTCTTAACACAGTCTTCAAAACCCAATTCATAAAAAGTTAACAGGAAAAATTGTATTTTGACATCATTGGTAGTTGCAAACATTGTTTTTACTAATAACATTCAAGTTTTTCTTTTTTATCAGCCACTTATATTTCTTATTTAAATAACTTAATTCTTTGATCTTTTTCTATTTTTACAGTGTTTTTTAGAAGCAGTGCATAAGATATTTTGCTATAAAGAAGATCCATTTGCTTGTCATATTTAGGGGCAAAACTTGTCTTCCGGTATATTGATTATCTTTTAGTATCCTATTTCAGTAGACAGTTTTACATCATTGTGAAAATTTTATCTGAAGTTAAATTCTACCAAAGTTCTATTGTTGATGTTGGCTGCTTTGAAGTCTTGATAGTAGCCATAATTAAGAATTATTTTCTAATTTTAAATTTCTAAATGCAAAAATACACTAAATTTTAAAAAATACACTGTACTTAACATAACAATAACAAACTTGCTAGTCACAGCCCCCAACATAGAGCAGGTGTTCAATAAGCCATTTCTGAGTGGAATGGTACACAGAAAGCTCGAATCTAAGTGGTAAAGTTAGAACCTTTCTATTTTCCTTTAAATTCCATATTCCTTCTGATTTCCATGGTTTCAGAGATGTCAGATACAAGATGCTAAAAAGGCATCTGGGAAAGTACCATTTCCCCTCCAGTACTTAGTCTCCCTCAGAAGATACCAGTTCCACAGACCTGAGAAAACCAACCAAACCCTAAATCTCCTTCGTTCCATAAGAAAAGGGAAGAACTATTCCAAACCTTACCTGGGATGGTCAGTCAAATGATGTAGTCACTTCACTTGTTCTTTTGATTCACTCTGGGTCCAGAAGTTGTAAAGCCATTACCTGCTATTATCTGTCCCCAGACATGCTGTAATAGTTCCAACCCCTGGAGCATTCATGTGGTTAGTCTTGGGCTGACTTGGCCAGAATTTTTAGGGCCATTTCCGTCTGAAACATTAGCAGGACCTTGGTCATGACTGGTGTCCAGACCAGGGTAGAAGGAACATTCAGTACTGGTCTCTGCCATTAGTTTTCCTCACATAATAGAATCCTTGAGTTCCTGAATTGTATTTTCCCAATACCTTTCATATAATGTGAAAAATTATATAACTTTAAGATTTAAAATATTCACAAATCATTCTTAACAATAGAGAGAAACTTAGATTCCATTTTAAAGATAACATAAAGTCATACTATTTATGTAGTGGCCAGATATCTATTAAATGCTTCTCTGAGCTAGACACTGAGAATACAGTCAATATGGAAATACTTAGAGCATAGATACTTGTAACAAGTAATAGTAAGTATTAAAGATTAAATTAAACCAGCGATTGAGTTGCATTGAAATACATACACTGACCTGTGTAAAATAGATAGCTAACGGGAAGTTGTTGTATAGCACAGGGAGCTCAGTTTGGTGCTCTGTGATGATCTAGAAGGTGGGATGGGGGTGGGCCAGGAGGGAAGTTCAAGAGGGATGGATATATGTATACTTATGGTTGTTCATGTTGCTGAACGGCAGAAACCAACACAACATTGTAAAGCGATTATCCTCCAATTTAACTTTTAAAAAGAATTAAAACACTGAAAACTTTTAAAGGAGAATACGCCATAGCTTTTGACTATGTGGATCTACAGCAAAGCCTTTGACTGCATGGATCACAACAAACTGCGGAAAATTCTGAAAGAGATGGGAATCCCAGACCACCTGACCTGCCTCTTGAGATATCTGTATGCAGATCAGGAAGAAACAGTTAGAACTGGACATGGAACAACAGACTGCTTCCAAATAGGAAAAGGAGTACGTCAAGGCTGTATATTGTCACCATCATGAGAAACGCTAGGCTGAAAGAAGCACAAGCTGGAATCAAGATTGCCGGGAGAAATGTCAGTCACCTCAGATATGCAGATGACACCATCCTTATGGCAGAAAGTGAAGAACTAGAGAGCTTCTTGATGAAAGTGAAAGAGGAGAGTGAAAAAGTTGGCTTAAAACTCAACATTCAGAAAACTAAGATCATGGTATCTGGTCCCATCACTTCGTGGCAAATAGATGGGGAAACAATGGAAACAGTGTCAGACTTTATTTTTGTGGGCTCTAAAATCACTGCAGATGGTGACAGCAGCCATGAAATTAAAAGACAGTTGCTCCTTGGAAGAAAAGTTATGACCAACCTAGATAGCATATTCAAAAGCAAAGACATCACTTCGCCAACAAAGGTCCATCTAGTCAAAGCTATGGGTTTTTCAGTACTCATGTATGGATGTGAGAGTTGGACTATAAAGAAAGCTGAGCGCTAAAGAATTAATGCTTTTGAACTATGGTGTTGGAGAAGGCTCTTGAGAGTCCTTGGACTGCAAGGAGATCCAACCAGTCCAACTGGTTCCTTTCCTTTAGTTCCTTTCCAACTAAAGGAAATCAGTCCTGAAAATTCATTGGAAAGACTGATGCTGAAGCTGAAGCTCCAATACTTTGGTCACCTGATACAAAGAACTAACTCATATGGAAAGACCCTGATGCTGGGAAAGATTGAAGGCGGGAGGAGAAAGGGACAACAGAGGATGAGATGGTTGGATGGCATCACCGACTCGATGGACATGAGTTTGAGTAAGCTCTGGGAGTTGGTGATGGACAGGGAAGCCTGGTGTGCTACAGTCCATGGGGGTCGCATAGAGTCAGACATGACTGAGCAACTAAAATAGATAAATGAATTAAACTTTTAAAGTATGATCACTCACCTCAGTTAACAGCTGCTGTTATTTTGGTTGTTCCAAATCTAAAACCTTATACTCTTGACTCCTTCCTCTCTTTCTTTCAGATGTCCAATTCATCACCAAATCCTGTCACATCTAAATTTCAAAGATATCCATGATTCTGTGACCTCCCTCCAGCTCCACCATTATCAGCCTGGTCCAAGGTACATAATCCCTTTTAACTATTGAATACTCAATCTGATCTTCCTGCTCTGCCCTTGTCTCCTACAATCTGTTCTTAACCCAATAATCAGGATGATGTCACTTCTCTACCCCAACCCCTCCAATGGCTTTCCATATTACTGAAGGTAGTAGTCAGTCTTTGCCACAGCCTGCCGTGACCTCCCCTTAACTGTCTCTCTAGACTTTTTCACTCCCATTCTCTGCTTTTTGAAGAACCAGTAAGACCTTGGTTCTTCACTATACTACTATAAACTATACACTACTTACTAGAGTATAAAGTTGCCTGGAAAATCCCATGGATGGAGGAGCCTGGTAGGCTGCAGTCCATGGGGTCACAAAGAGTTGGACACGACTGAGTGACTTCATTTTCACTTTTTACTTTCATGTATTGGAGAAGGAAATGGCAACCCACTCCATTGTTCTTGCCTGGAGAATCCCAGGGACGGGGGAGCCTGGTGGGCTGCCGTTTATGGGGTCGCACAGAGTCGGACACGACTGAAGCGGCTTAGCAGCAGCAGCAGCAGCAGAGTATAAAGTTAGTCTTTCAACTAAGACTAGCCATGTAACATGGAAGTGCATATCACAACAGGGAGCACATGTCGACTGAAACTAACACTCCTGGTATAGGTGGATAAATGAAGCTGTAGCTTGTGTTATCCAGTAGTGTTGAGGAGTACTTTCATGTACATCCTGTCCAGTCAAACCTTATGGTGACCTTTGGAGCTTGATAGGAAGAACTCATCAAAATAAATGACAGATTTTAATTTTATTTTTTAACAATATCATCTCCTTAAATATATATATATATATATATATACACACACACACATTTCTTCAAAACCGAAAGTGAAGATTCTTGTGATGATATAATGACCTTAAAAATTAATTAAAAAGAAGCTCACCATTGAAAACATTTACATTAGCAACGAATAGTATAGTCTATAATAATTTCATCTATAAGACAGCTTTATATGTTCTGTTTTGGCAAGAGAAGGGAAGGAAAGAAACTATTAAAAAAAAAAAAGACATGTTTCTTTTATCCCTTGATTTCCAAGAAAAGTAAAGGCAAATCCATTTCCCAGATGACATAAGCAACTCATCCCAAATTCCTAGTAATATCCTTTCCTCAATTTCTATTGTGTAGCCCAGGTTCTGTTTTAATGTTAACTGTACTGTTTTATCGGAGAAGGCAATGGCACCCCACTCCAGTACTCTTGCCTGGAAAATCCCATGGGTGAAGGAGCCTGGCGGGCTGCAGTCCATGGGGTCGCTGAGAGCTGGGCACGGCTGAGCGACTTCACTTTCCCTTTTCACTTTCATTCATTGGAGAAGGAAATGGCAACCCACTCCAGTATTCTTGCCTGGAGAATCCCAGGGACGAGGGAGCCTGGTGGGCTGCCATCTATGGGGTCGCACAGAGTCAGACACGACTGAAGCTATTTAGCAGCAGTAGCAGCAGTACTGTTTTATACCATAGTACACCTTGTAAACTACCATAGAACTTTTGGGGGTTTGTTTTTGTTTGTTTGATTTTTAAAGTCTCCACTGAATTTGTGACAATATTGCTTCTGTTGTTTATGTTCTAGTTTTTGGCTGCTAGGCCTACCATCTTAGCTCCCCGAGCAGGAATCAAACCTATACCCCTTGCATTGGAAGGCGAAGTCTTAACTACTGGACTGCCAGGGAAATTCCTACCATAGGTTATTTTGAAAGTGGGCAGGAAAATGCACCTCCCTGATATTTTAAAACTTCACTGTGCATCATATTTTTAAAAGTCCTTTACCAAGACTATATTTCTGAATTTCAGAATCAGTCCAAGATTTCCTCTTTTCTATGCATGTTCTTGGAATCTAACTCTTGCCTTCAGGTTTGAGACTTACGAGATAGTAAAGAATATGCCCTTGGAGAAGGGCATAGCAACCCCCTCCAGTATTCTTGCCTGGAGAATTCCACAGACAGAAGCCTGGCAAGCTATAGTCCTCTGTGTTGTGTTGGTTAGTTGCTCAGTCATGTCCGACTCTTTGAGACTCCATGGACTGTAGCCTGCCAGGCTCCTCTGTCCATGGGGATTCTCCAAGCAAGAATACTGGAGTGCATTGCCATGGACTCCTCCAAGGGATCTTCCCAACCCAGAGATTGAACCTGAGTCTCGCACAGTGTAGTCATATTCTTTACCATCTGAGCCACCAGGTAAGCTCAGGAATACTGGAGTGGGTATCCTTTCCCTTCTCAACCCAGGAATCAAACTGGGATCTCCTGCATTGCAGGCTTATTCTTTACCAGATGAGCTAGCAGGGAAGCCCAGCTCTACTGGATGGAGTGGCAAGGAGTCGAAGACGACTGAGCAGGTGACACTTTGGGTTATCAGATTGCTAGAGTCTTTTTCTATTAATACTTACTTTACATTACATTTATTTTTTGAGATATAATTTACATATAACTTTGGGCAAGTTTACTGTGATCCACACAGTCAAAGGCGTTGGCATAATCAATAAAGCAGAAATAGATGTTTTTCTGGAACTCTCTTGCTTTTTCGATGATCCAGTGGATGTTGGCAATTTGATCTCTGGTTCCACTGCCTTTTCTAAAACCAGCTTGAACATCAGGAAGTTCATGGTTCATATATTGCTGAAGCCTGGCTTGGAGAATTTTGAGCATTACTTTACTAGTGTGTGAGATGAGTGCAATTGTGCAGTAGTTTGAGCATTCTTTGGCATTGCCTTTCTTTGGGACTGGAATGAAAATGGACCTTTTCCAGTCCTGTGGGCACTGCTGAGTTTTCCAAATTTGCTGGCATATTGAGTGCAGCACTTTCACAGAATCATCTTTCAGGATTTGAAATAGCTCAACTGGAATACCATCACTTCCACTAGCTTTGTTCGTAGTGATGCTTTCTAAGGCCCACTTGACTTCACATTCCAAGATGTCTGGCTCTAGATGAGTGATCACACCATCATGATTATCTGGGTCATGAAGATCTTTTTTGTACAGTTTTTCTGTGTATTCTTGCCACCTCTTCTTAATATCTTCTGCTTCTGTTAGGTCCTGAGCATTTCTGTTCTTTATTGTGCCCATCTTTGCATGAAATGTTCCCTTGGTATCTCTAATTTTCTTGAAGAGATCTCTAGTCTTTTCCATTCTATTGTTTCCCTCTATTTCTTTGCATTGATCATTGTGGAAAATTCTGAAGGAGATGGGACGACATGACATGCTTCTTGAGAAACTTATATGCAGGTCAGGAAGCAACAGTTAGAACTGGACATGGAACAACAGACTGGTTCCAAATAGGAAAAGGAGTATGTCAAGGCTGTATATTGTCACCCTGCTTATTTAACTGCTATGCAGAGTACATCATGAGAAACCCTGGGCTGGAGAAAGGACAAGCTGGAATCAAGATTGCCAGGAGAAATATCAATAACCTCAGATATGCAGATGACACCACCCTTATGGCAGAAAGTGAAGAGGAACTAAAAAGTCTTTTGATGAAAGTGAAAGAGGAGAGTGAAAAAGTTGGCTTAAAGCTCAACATTCAGAAAACAAAGATCATGGCATCTGGTCCCATCACTTCATGGGAAATAGATGGGGAAACAGTGGAAACAGTGTTAGACTTTATTTATTTGGGCTCCAAAATCACTGCAGATGGTGATTGCACCCATGAATGCTTACTCCTTGGAAGGATAGTTATGACTAACCTATACAGCATATTCAAAAGCAGAGACATTACTTTGCCAACAAAGGTCCATCTAGTCAAGGCTATGGTTTTTCCAGTGGTCATGTATGGATGTGAGAGTTGGACTGTGAAGAAGGCTGAGCACTGAAGAATTGATGCTTTTGAACTGTGGTGTTGGAGAAGACTCTTGAGAGTCCCATGGACTGCAAAGAGATCCAACTAGTCCATCCTAAAGGAGGTCAGTCCTGGGTGTTCATTAGAAGGACTGATGCTGAAGCTGAAACTCCAATATTTTGGCCACCTAATGCGATGAGTTGACTCATTGGAAAAGACTCTGATGCTGGGAGGGATTGGGGGCAGGAGGAGAAGGGGAGGACAGAGGATGAGATGGCTGGATGGCATCACTGACTCGATGGACATGAGTTTGGGTAAACTCTGGGAGTTGGTGATGGACAGGGAGGCCCGGTGTGCTGTGATGCATGGGGTTGCAAAGAGTCGGACACCACTGAGCAACTAAACTGAACTGAACTTGGGCAAGTTAAAATGTACATACAACCTGTTGATTTGATACATCTATGTCTCTTTCACTGTCTCACATATAGGGTCATCGTTTCCATCTTTCTAAATTCCATATATATGTGTTAATATACTGTATTAGTGTTTCTCTTTATGACTTACTTCACTCTGTATAATAGGCTCCAGTTTCATCTACCTCATTAGAACTGATTCAAATGCATTCTTTTTAATAGCTGAGTAATAGTCCACTGTGTATATGTACCACAGCTTTCTCATCCAGTCGTCTGCCAATGGACGTCTAGGTTGCTTCCATGTCCTGGCTATTGTAAACAGTGCTGTGATGAATGTTAGGGTACACGTGTCTCTTTTAATTCTGGTTTCCTCAGTGTGTATGCCCACCACACCAGGTCAGGTGCAATTGCTGAGTTGTGTGGCAATTCTATTCCCAGTTTTTTAAGGAATCTCCACACTGTTCTCCATAGTGGCTGTACTAGTTTGCATTCCCACCAACAGTGTAAGAGGATTCCTTTTTCTGTGCACCCTCTCCAGCATTTATTATTTATAGACTTTTGCTAGCAGCCATTCTGAGTGGCATGAGATGGTACCTCATTGTGGTTTTGATTTGCATTTCTCTGATAATGAGTGATGTTGAGCATCTTTTCATGTGTTTGTTAGCCATATGTATACCTTCTTTGGAGAAATGTCTGTTTAGTTCTTTGGCCCATTTTTTGATTGGGTCTTTTATTTTTCTGGAATTGAGTTACAGGAGTTGCTTGTATATTTTTGAGATTAATTCTTTGTCAGCTGCTTCATTTGCTATTTTCTCCCATTCTGAAGGCTGTCTTTTCACCTTGCTTATAGTTTCCTTCATTGTGCAAAAGCTTTTAAGTTTAATTAGGTCCCATTTGTTTATTTTTGCTTTTATTTCCATTATTCTGGGAGATGGATCATAGAGGGTCCTGCCATGATTTACGTCAAAAAGTATTTTGCCTATGTCTTCCTCTAGGAGTTTTATAGTTTCTGGTTTTACATTTAGGTCTTTAACCCACTTTGAGTTTATTTTTGTGTATGGTGTTAGAAAGTGTTCTAGTTTCATTCTTTTACAAGTGTTTGACTGGTTTTCTCAGCACCATTTGTTAAAGAGATTGTCTTTTCTCCATTGTATATTCTTGCCTCCTTTGTCAAAGATAAGGTGTCCATAGGTGTGTAGATTTATCTCTGGGATTTCTATTTTGTTCCATTGATCTATATTTCTGTCTTTGTGCCAGTACCATACTGTCTTGATGACCGTGGCTTTGTAGTAGAGCCTGAAGTCAGGCAAGTTGATTCCTCCAGTTCCATTCTTGTTTCTCAAGACTGCTTTGGCTATTCATGTTTTTTTTGTATTTCCATACAAATTGTGAAATCATTTGTTCTAGTTCTGTGAAAAATACCGTTGGTAGCTTGATAGGGGTTGCATTGAATCTATAGATTGCTTTGGGTAGTATATTCATTTTCACTATATGGATTCTTCTGATCCATGAACATGGTATATTTCTCCATTTATTTGTGTCATCTTTGATTTCTTTCTTCAGTGTTTTACAGTTTTCTATGTATAGGTCTTTTGTTTCTTTAGGTAGATTTATTTCTAAATATTTTATTCTCTTCATTGCACTGGTGAATGGAATTGTTTCCATAATTTCTCTTTTTGTTTTCTCATTGTTAGTGTATAGGAATGCAAGGGATTTCTGTGTGTTAATTTTATAACCTTCAACTTTACTGTATTCATTGATTAGCTTTAGTAATTTTCTGGTGGAGTCTTTAGGGTTTTCTATGTAGAGCATCATGTCATCTGCAAACAGTGAGAGCTTTACTTCTTCTTTTCCAATCTGGATTCCTTTATTTCTTTTTCTGCTCTGATTGCTGTGGCTAAAACTTCCAGAACTATGTGGAATAGTAGTGGTGAAAGTGGGCATCCTTGTCTTGTTCCTGACTTTAGGGGAAATGCTTTCAATTTTTCACTATTGAGGATAATGTTTGCTGTGGGTTTATCATATATGGCTTTTATTATGTTGAGGTATGTTCCTTCTATGCCTGCTTTCTGGAGGGCAACATCCATAAATGGATGTTGAATTTTGTCAAAGGCTTTCTCTGCATCTATTGAGATAATTATATGGTTTTTACCTTCCAATTTGTTAATGTGGTGTATCACATTGATTGATTTGAGAATACTGAAGAATCTTTGCATCCCTAGGATAAAGCCCACTTGGTATGTATGATCTTTTTACTATGTTGTTGTATTTTGTTTACTAGAATTTTGTTAAGGATTTTTGCATCTATGTTCATCAGTGATATTGGCCTGTAGTTTTCTTTTTTTGTGGCATCTTTGTCTGGTTTTGCTGTTAGGGTGATGGTGGCCTCATAGCATGAGTTTGGAAGTTTACCTTCCTCTGCAATATTCTGGAAGAATTTGAGTAGGACAGGTGTTAGCTCTTCTCTAAATTTTTGGTAGAATTCAGCTGTGAAGCCATCTGGTCCTGGGCTTTTGTTTGTTGGAGGATTTCTGATTACAGTTTCAATTTCTGTGCTTGTGATAGGTCTGTTAAGATTTTCTATTTCTTCCTGGTTCAGTTTTGGAAAGTTATACTTTTCTAAGAATTTGTCCATTTCTTCCAAGTTGTCCATTTATTTGCATATAGTTGCTGATAGTAGTGTCTTATGATCTTTTGCATTTCTGTGTTGTCTGTTGTGATTTCTCCACTTTCATTTTTAATTATGTTGATTTGATTCTTCTCTCTTTTTTTCTTGAAGAGTCTAGCTAATGGTTTCTCTACTTCATTTATCTTCTCAAAGAACCAGCTTTTAGCTTTGTTGATTTTGGCTATGGTCTGCTTTGTTTCTTTTGCATTTATTTCTGCCCTAATTTTCATTATTTCTTTCCTTCTATTAACCCTTGGGTGCTTCATTTCCTCTTTATCTAGTTGCTTTAGGTGTAGAGTTATTTATTTGATTTTTCTCCTATTTCTTGAGGTAAGCTTGTATTGCTATGAACATTCCCCTTAGCACTGCTTTTACTGAATCCCATAGGTTTTGGGTTGTTGTGTTTTCATTTTCATTCATTTCTATGCATATTTTGATTTCTTTTTTTATTTCTTCTGTGATTTGTTGGTCATTCAGAAGTGTTTTGTTTAGCTTCCATATGTTTGTATTTTTAATAGTTTTTCCCCCCTGTAGTTGACATCTAATCTTACTGCATTGTGATCAGAAAAGATGCTTGAGATGATTTCAATTTTTTTTTAATTTACCAAGGCTAGATTTATGGCCTAGGATGTGATTTATCCTGGAGGAGGTTCCGTGTGCACTTGAGAAAAAGGTGAAATTCATTGTTTTAGGGTGAAATGGCCTATAGAAATCAATTAGGTCTAACTAGTCCATTGTACGGAGAAGGCAATGGCACCCCACTCCAGTACTCTTGCCTGGAAAATCCCATGGATGGAGGAGCCTGGTAGGCTGCAGTCCATGGGGTTGCTAAGAGTCAGACACGACTGATCGACTTCACTTTCACTTTTCACTTTCATGCATTGGAGAAGGAAATGGCAACCCACTCCAGTGTTCTTGCCTGGAGAATCCCAGGGACGGGGGAGCCTGGTGGGCTGCCATCTATGGGGTCGCACAGAGTCGGACACAACTGAAGTGACTTAGCAGTCCATTGTATCATTTAAAATTTGTGTTTCCTTGCTAATTTTCTGTTTAGTTGATCTATCCATATGTGTGAGTGGGGTATTAAAGTCTCCCACTATTATTGTGTTACTATTAATTTCCCCTTTCATACTTGTTAGCACTTGCCTTACATATTTCAGTGCTCCTATGTTGGGTACATATATATTTATAATTGTTATATCTTCTTCTTGGATTGACTGTTTGATAATTATGTAGTGTCCTTCTTCGTCTCTTTTCACGGCCTTTATTTCAAAGTCTATTTTATCTGATATGAGTATTGCTACTCCTGCTTTCTTTTGGTCTCCATTTGCATGAAATATCTTTTTCCAGCCCTTTGCTTTCAGTCTGTATGTGTCCCTAGGTTTGAGGTGGGTCTCTTGCAGACAGCATATATAGGGGTCTTGTTTTTGTATCCATTCAGCCAGTCTTTGTCTTTTGGTTGGGGCATTCAACCCATTTACGTTTAAGGTAATTATTGATAAGTATGATCCTGTTGCCATTTGCTTTGTTGTTTTGGGTTAGTATTTATAAACTTTTAATGTGTTTCCTATCTAGTGAAGATCCTTTAGTATTTGTTGGAGAGCTGGTTTGGTGGTGCTGAATTCTCTGAGCTTTTGCTTTTCTGTAAGGCTTTTGATTTCTCCTTCATATTTGAATGAGATCCTTGCTGGGTACAGTAACCTGGGTTGTAGGTTTTTCTCTTTCATTACTTTAAGTATGTCCTGACATTCCCTCCTGGCCTGAAGAGTTTCTATTGAAAGATCAGCTGTTATCCTTATGGGAATCCCCTTGTGAGTTATTTTTTGTTTTTCCCTTGCTGCTTTTAATATTTGTTCTTTGTGTTTGATCTTTGTTAATTTGATTAATATATGTCTTGGGGTGTTTTGCCTTGGGTTTATCCTTGGACTTGGGTGGCTATTTCCTTCCCATTTTAGGGAAGTTTTCAACTATTATCTCCTCAAATATTTTCTCATGGCCTTTCTTTTTGTCTTCTTCTTCTGGGACTCCTATGGTTTGAACGTTGGGGCATTTAACATTATCCCAGAGGTCTCTGAGGTTGTCCTCATTTCTTTTAATTCTTTTTTCTTTTTTCCTCTCTGCTTCATTTATTTCCACCATTCTATCTTCCACTTCATTTATCCTATCTTCTGCCTCAGTTATTCTACTGCTGGTTCCCTCCAGAGTACTTTTGATCTCAGTTACTGTGTTATTCATTATTGATTGACTCTTTTTTATTTCTTCTGCTGCTGCTGCTAAGTTGCATCAGTCATGTCTGACTCTGTGCAACCCTGTAGACTGCAGCCCACCAGGCTCCCCCATCCGTGGGATTCTCCAGGCAAGAACACTGGAGTGGGTTGCCATTTCCTTCTCCAATGCATGAAAGTGAGAAGTGAAAGTGAAGTCGCTCAGTCATGTCTGACTCTTTGCGACCCCATGGACTGCAGCCTTCCAGGCTCCTCCATCCATGGGATTTTCCAGACAAGAGTACTGGAGTGGGTTGCCATTGCCTTCTCCATTTATTTCTTCTAGGTCCTAGTTAAACTTTTCTCGCATGTTCTCAGTCCTTGTCTCCAGACTATTTATCTGTAACTCCATTTTGTTTTCAAGATTTTGGATCATTTTTACTACCATTATTCTGAATTCTTTTTCAGGTAGACTCCCTATCTCCTCTTCTTTTGTTTGGTTTGGTGGGCTTTTATCATGTTCCTTTACCTGCGGAGTATTTCTCTTCCTTTTCATCTTATTTAGGTTGCTGTGTTTGGGGTGGCCTTTCCGTATGCTGGAAGTTTGTTATTCCTCTTTATTGTGGAGGTTCCTCCCTGTGGGTGGGGTTGGATGAGTGGCTTGTCAAGGTTTCCTAGTTAGGGAAGCCTGAGTCAGTGTTCAATGTGTAGAGCTGGATCTCTTCTCTCTGGAGTGCAATGATGTGTCCAGTAGTGAGTTTTGACGTGTCTATGGATTTGGTGTGACTTTTGTGCTCAGGGTTATGTTCCTGTGTTGGGGGAGAATTAGCGTGGTATATCTTGCTCTGAAACTTGTTGGGTCTTGGGTGGAGCTTGGTTTCAGTATAGGTATGGAGGCTTTTGGATGAGCTCTTGTTGATTAATGTTCCCTGGAGTCAGGAGTTTTCTGGTGTTCTCAAGTTTTGGATTTAAGCCTCCTGCCTCTGGCTTTTGGTCTTATTCTTACAGTAGCCTCAAGACTTCTTCAGTCATACAGCACCAATGATAAAACATCTAGGTTAATGGTGAAAAGATTCTCCATTGTAAGGGACACCCAGAGAGGTTCACAGAGTTACATGGTGAAGAGAAGAGGGAGGAGGGAGATAAAGGTAGCCAGGAGGAGAAGAGGGAGAATCAAAAGGGGCAAGAGCAATCTAGCCAGTAATCAATTCCCCATGTGCTCTCCACAGTCTGGACCCCTCAGAGATGTTCACGGAGTTCCATAGAGAAGAGAAGATGGAGGAAGGAGATTGAAGTGACCAGGAGGAGAGGAGGGGGAGTCAAAAGGGGAGAGAGCAATTTAGCCAGTAATCAATACCCTATTTACTCTCCACAGTCTGGAACACCCAGAGAGGTTCATGGAGTTACATAGAGAAGAGAAGAGGGAGGAAGGAGATTGAGGTGACCAGGAGGAGAGAAGGGGGAGTCAAAAGGAGAGAGACCAATCTAGCCAGTAATCAGTTCCCTAAGTGTTCTCCACAGCCTGAACACCCAAAAAGATTCATAGGGTTAAGTAGAGAAGAGAAGGGGGAGGGAGGAGATAGAGGTGACCTGGGGGAGAAAAAGGAGAGTCAAAAGGGGAGAGTCCAATCAAGCCAGTAATAACACTCCTAAGTAAAAATGGGTACTGAAGATTGGATTCTTAAAGGTATAAAATTGATAATAAATACCAAAAAGCAAAGATTAAAAATCTAGAGTAGAGGTTATACTCTCAAAAATACAATATTAAAAAAAACAAAGCAAAATTGCAAAAGTTATTTTAAAATATATATGAAATTTGCTTTAAAAATAGCCATTTTTTGCAAGGTGATAGTAGGTTTTAAAGATGAAAATTAAAGGAGTAATAAAGAACTTAAAAATTTTTTTAAATTTAAAATTGATAATAGTAAAATATATCTAGGAATTTCTCTGGAGCTGTTGAGGGTAGTGTGGGGTCAGTTCAGTTTCAGATAGTTCCTTGTTCCAGCTTATACTTTTTCTCAAGGTCTATAGGCCCCTTCTAATGTAGTCAGTGCTAACTACAGGGTTTTAATCTGTTGCACCTATCACTTCCAAAGCAGTTCCCTCTTCTTTGTTTATTTTGGCTTCCTCTGTTTGCAAGTCTCTTCAGTATCTAACTTCCACCCTGACACAAGGAGGTGAAGGTGGTCATTTATTTAGGCTCACTTGTTCAGTTTTGCTGCAGGGAGGGAAGAACACTGCAAACAAATATCACTGGCGTGTGTGGGGAGTGCTCACAGTACCTGGGCCACACTGGGTTTGTCCCCACTCACGGCGTGTGTGCTTTCCCAGTCTCTATTGCTTGGGCTCCAGGTTGTTCTGCAGGGGAACTGTAAAGCAGGCCCTGGGTTGTGTGCACTTCCCAGGTCTCAGCTGCTCAGGTTCAGGTTCTTGGGTACTCCACAAAGGCACAGATTCGGTTGGGCCTGCATTTTGTGCCCTTCCCAGGTCTGAGCAGCTCAGGCAACCAGGTGCTTGGCAAGCGCACTCTCCCCAGGTGGGCAGTGCATCTTATCACCTCCCTGGTCCTGGCCACAGCGGGAGCACCGTCTCAGGTGTGCCATGTGTCTCCTCTGGGGAGTTGACCTCTGGCTGTGACCCTCCTGGCAGATGTCAACTGTCCAGGATCCCAGGAAGACTTGGTTAGCAACTGGGAGCCTGCTTGCAGTTTGGTAGAGGATGCTGTCTCTGGGGCCGAGTTTGCCCCTTGCCTTCCAGCTCTGGCTGTTCCCCACCTGTAATGGCAGGACTTCTTTCAGCCTTTTTTCTCATGGCCAAATAATATTTCGTTGTATATATACCACATCTACCACGTCTTTATCCGTTTGTCCCTTGGCAGAAAGTTAGATTGTTTCCATATCTTGGCTATTGTGAATAATGTTGCAGTATACATGGGAGTGTAGATATCTATTCAGTGTCTTGTTCTCATTTCCTTTTGGATGTATATCCAGAAGAGGGTCAGTTGGATCATATGACAGTTGTATTTTAGTATTTTTGTAAAACCTCCACATTAGTTTTCCAAAGGGGATGAACCAATTTTCACTCCCAGCAGCAGCAGACAGAGGTTCCATTTTCTCCACACGCTTCGTACAGCTAGCTATCTCTTGTCTTTTGGTGGTAGCCATTCTAACAGGTGTGAGTTGATATTTCATTGTAGTTTCGATTTGCATTTCCTTGAAGGTTAGTGATGTTGATCATCTTTTCATATACCTGTTGGCTATTTGGATGTCTTCTTTTAAAAAATGTCTATTCAAGTCCTCTGCCCATTTTTAATTGGATTATTTGGTTTTTCCTGTAATTGAGTTGTATGATTTCTTTCTATATTTTGGAAATTCACCTCTTATCAGATATACGAGTTGCAAATATTTTCTCTCATTCATAGTTTACTTTTCATTTTGATTGCTTCTTTTGCTGTGCAGAAGCTTTTTAGTTTGAGCTGATGTCACATGTTAACTTTTGCTTTTGTTGTTCTTTTGATGTCATATGCAAAAAATTATTGCCAAAATTAATGTCAGGGAGCTTCCTCCCTTTGTTTTCTTCTAGGAGTTTTATGGTATCAGGTCTTCTGTTCCTCTTGAGTTAATTTTTATGAGTAGTATAAGAGCAGTTCATTCTTCTTTTTTCTATTATCAGTCCTTCCTTCTTTTCTTCCTTCTGTCTTCTCTCTGTCTCTCTCATTCTTCTTCATCTTCTTGGTTTTCCTCTTTTTTTTAATGCATGTGTGCCAAGTCGCTGCAGTCATGTCCAACTCTTTGTGACCCCATGGACTATAGCCTCCCAGGCCCCTCTGTCCATGAGATTCTCCAGGCAAGCATACTGAAGTGGGTAGCCTTTCCCTTCTCTAGGGGATCTTCCCAACCCAGGGATCAAACTCCCATCTTTGGTGTCTCCTGCATTGGCAGGTTATTTCTTAACCCACTGGCACCCTGGGAAGCTCCTTTTGTTTATAGATTTTTCTTTTTAAATCAAAACTGTGTGTGTGTGTGTCTGTGTCTAATGGTGGGGGGAGGGAAAAAGAATGAAGGAGAGGAAGAGAGGGACTGGTGGAATGGCTCTTTAAAGGGGTTTTCCAGTATTTACTTTATGAAAAAAAGTGAAGTTTTTCTTTAACTTTTAATGAAAGCCAAATGTTAGAAATAGTAATTAAAATGTTTACATTGAAGTAGATTGCTAGATCTGCAATGTAGCCAAGCCTGGCAGCTTTTGATAAATTCGAATGAGCCACACAGGCTGGCCTTTTTTCACTAAATTGCCACAGTGTCTGGAAAGCAAATCCTCCTCACACACTACTCTTGTTTCAAATAAACTGAGCAAGCGTAGGAAAATGCCTACCAACATAGCAAAATGCCCACTGTACAAGAGAAACTGGAAGTTGCTATCAGTGGGTGACAGTGGCTTTGCAGAACATGAAGATAAGGGTTTTGATGTAAGGTTTGATCTTTGGGCTTCTACCAAACTTCCCTTCATTCAAAGAAGCATCACTCTGGGTCCTTAAGGTGACCATCATTATAGCTTGATCAGCCCAGATACCACTGACACATTTGAGAAAACAGAAATGAAGACAAGGGAGACAGCTCTTCTGGATCACTTTCCCTAAATGCCCTGATTCAAAAACCTCTCCCAGACTCCAGAAAAACACTTGTTTCACTCTTCCCTGAGTGAATAAATCTGTGGCCTGCAAAGTTGCCACAGATATCTGGCAGGATAGTTTTGGAACTTTCACATGATTCCCCCACACAGCAGTGCCTTCTAAATGAAAGAAAGAAATTGCCAGTGAACACACTTTGATGACTGCCTCCCATATTTAAATCAGACTTTCTGATCAAGGAATAAATAATTCCACATGTCCCCAGAAAAAAATTGCAATGTATTTAGAAATTATCATGCAGAGTATGGTTCTCAACACTGGCTGCATGTAGAGATTGTCTGGGGAGCTTTAAAAACATTGATGCCTGTGATCCACACCTAGAGACATGGGAAAGAACTGGACATCCGTGTTTATCAAAAGCATTCACACACAGCCAAAGCATTCATATACAGTCCCTTTATATGGGACTGTATGCTAATAGATAGGCAGGTCAAGAACCACTGGCTGTGGAAGAATGGCTGATGTTTAGAAATTTGTGTTTTAATTATTATGGAGTTTTGTTTACTAGAGCCCACTAATGGAAGCATCTCACTTGGTCAAGTAACCTTCACTTTTGTGTGGTATATCAGAGACCTGGAGCTCTTGCTTTTTAAGTGGTATTTGGATATATATACCATTACAGTGTCTGTGGAGTTTCTCAGGTGGTAGCCACCTTCTGTAAAAGAAAGATATGTAATTTGATTGCTTTGAAAACAATTCAGTAAGTCCAAGTGTTAACATACAGATAGTTCTCATGGCCATGTTTAACACTTTAAAAAATTTATCATTAGTTGCATGAAAAATAAAAGTAGCCAAGACTTGTTCCCATATATTAGAGAGCTTTTTCTCTTGAAGAAACTCCAAAAGAAAACCACAGATTTTAATTTGGTTTGGGGTGGGGTGGCAGAAGAGCGAGAGAGAGATTTGGATTCTTAAAAAAAAAAAGACAGTATTGGCAATAGTCATACTTTCATAAATATGGAAATAATGCAAGCTTACGCTGCTGACTCAGATGGTAAAGAATTCACTTGCAATGCTTGAGATGTGGGTTCGATCCCTGGGTCTGGAAGACCCTCTGGAGGAGGAAATGACAACCCACTCCAGTATTCTTGCCTGGAGAATTCCATGGACAGAGGAGCCTGGGGGGCTACAGTCCATGGGGTCGCAAAGAGTCAGACATGATTGAGTGACTAACGCACACACACACACCATAAAGATAATGATACCTGCTTTGTAGAGATGATCTGTCCTTTGCAGGATTAGGGCTAAAATATGTAGCTACTTTTGTTTTTACAACTCTTGTAAAGAAAAGTAACCTGGCCTATGGCCTTTAGAAAGGTACTCCACAAAAATAATTAGTTGTTTCTTAAACGCATTTGTCTAAAATTCTTACTCATGCTTTTTGAATCTGCCATGTAAGTCTGTTAAATTTACAAATAACTGAAATTAAACCAGATGAAAAGAAACAGAAAATCATGTAAACTTATAAAAATATGTGGTGGGAAATCTTACTAGGACATGAGCTCTGATGAAATTCAGTTTAGCAGCAGAGCTTGAACGCCAACAAAAAAGAAGTAGATTCTTGGACTCTTTTCTCTTCCCAGCTGTCCCACTTGGCTGTGACAGGCGAGTAGGCACAGGCAGTTACCAAAACCAACAAGCAGACAAGAATTTCACCTTGGATCTAGAAGAACCACATGAGGGAGGTACCAAGAGCTTCAGTCCAAGGAGTGGCTGAGGGCTGAGAGCTGAGAAGAATGACTGTGATAATGAGAGAGACAGAGAAGGAGGAGGGGGAGAGGAAAGGAGGGAACTCACGGAGGCAGCCACAGGCACCTTGCTCATTCTGAATGCCTGTTTCACAGACTCGTTGTGGCAAAGTAAAACATAGAAACCCAAAACCACACAAAACCATAGCTTAACGAATTATTTCAAGGGGAGCGCCCCATAACCACCACCCAAGTCAAGAAACAGAACTTTGGTAACATCCGTGAAGCACCTCTGTGTGTCCCATCCAAATTTAACACCTTCCCGCATCCCAGAAATGCACACCAACCTGGCAAGCATTGTAATCATCCCGTTTCTTCATTTTTACCACCCCCAGGAGGCACCTCGGACACTCTGACGAAGACGTCCCTAATTTAAACACATTATTTTTAAGTCATCTTTATTCTAGAGAGTTCCTCTCTGTTTCTTTTCTTTGCAGTTGATCTGTTGAAGAACCCAGGGCATTTGACCTGGAGAGATTCCCATAGTCTGGACTGTGCAGGTTGCACGGAGTTTAACGTTTCTCCTGTCCTCTCTGTTTCTGGTAAACTGGCAGCCGGAGCCAGAGGCTTGGTCATACTTGGGTTTGTCAAGTTTATAGGTTGTGGCATGTTTCTTCATTAGGAGGCACAGGATATAGCCCTTTAGGTGATGTTAGTAACCTTTGATGCTTGATGCCTTAATAGGTTCATTGGTTAGGGACTATAAAATGGTAATACTCTGTCATTTGTTTTATATTCATTAGCTGGAACACTTATATAAAGATATATGTCTTTCATCTACTTTAGATTATGCAGTAGTATAATGCAGCTGGAAAAACAGGATAATTGCTTGATTCTTTCCTTTTATTTAGCAGTTTTCAAAATAATAAATTGATTCTTTATCATCATTTGAAGGTGACTGGGGCTTTTCTTTTTTTTTTGTATTATTTTGAACCCATGAATTTAAACATATTTAATAGTTTTGGTTGCTTTTATCAGTCATGTGCACTGTGTTTTAACTATTGTTGGTACATGATGCCAAGTTTTATTTCTTATGCCTTTTTTTGTATGTACTATCAGAAAATTAGAGTTGAATAGATTGGCTAATCCTTGATAACCCCACCTTGATAAAAACTAGTTTTATGAAACTTGCCTATCACAAGTTCATCCTAAACTGATTATTCTCCCCCCAAAATATATAACTTCCAACTTGACTGAAAATAAGTAAGCTAATTACTAATTGAACCTGAGATCCTGGGAGAAGTCACGGGAAGAGAAATACCAGTCATACAACCAGCAGAGGGAGTGCAGGCTAACTGACAAATACAGCCCTCCATTCTCTGCTTTCCTATTGGGGAACTCGCCGACCATGTTTTGGAGGGAAGAAGATGCCCGGAATAAGACTGGGCTGTGTGACTCTATTGTCTGTTGGATGCAGAAGAACTACACTGAGTCTTAACAAAGGGGGAAAAAAACCTACAGCAATTAGAGAAAAAAGGATTCTCCTGAATTTCATCAGAGCCACCTTTCCTCAGAATTAAACACATTGTCCACAGCCTGATCGATACCTGTCTTGGAAGATTAAGAAGGAAGAAGATATGATTACCTCATTTTGGGGTAGATTTTCAAAATAGAAACATCCAGTGGTGGTATGAATTTCTTAAAGTAATATAAGTTCAGAGGTAGAGGCAAAATTTAATACAAACCATTCAAGCCCCATTTCAGCTTTTCACATGGAACCTTAGTCAATGACAACTTTTTTTTTTTTTTTAAAGGAAGTAGTGCTTACAGAAGTATCTTGCAGTTTTTCTACAGGTCTTTACTAATAATGATCCGCTCAAGGCAAGAATAAGAGCTTGAAAATATAGAGCGCCCAAGCATTCCCTGCTTTCTTTGCAAAATTTCCTGTGGGGTTGGTGCTTTAATTTCCAGTCGCTCTGAGTCAATAACGTATGGCTTCAGTGCCATTGTTGGCG
Organism: Capra hircus; assembly: GCF_001704415.2. Classification (NCBI taxonomy): domain Eukaryota; kingdom Metazoa; phylum Chordata; class Mammalia; order Artiodactyla; family Bovidae; genus Capra; species Capra hircus. The sequence goes on from NC_030811.1 coordinate 110,263,450, forward strand.
CTCACAATTTCTTGTCTCAATCCCATAGTTCGTAGAGCTTGGGGCTTGGGGTCACTGGCAGGGGTTTTGATTTGCAGCTTTCTGTGTTTACACAAAAGGGCAAGTCAATATCTCCCCTGTATCGGTAAATTCTGGACTAAACTGATCTATCAAGCGTTGTAAACAAATGAAGACCTTAAAGAACAGAAAGAAGCCTCTCTGGAAGTCTCCACTGCCTTTGCATTTCATTGAATCCACAGACTCGCTTGCTCCCCACAGAGATCTGAGTACAGCTGAATAAGAAAGAAAGAAAAGTCACATGGGAAGAATGGAATGCTCTTACAATATTTTTAGGCTGCAATGTATACTGAATTCCATTCACACAGTCCTGTAGGAGGTTTCCCCTGTCTTCACAGAACATGCCACAACTCCTGCTTATTGCAACAGATACTTTCATTGCTCAGGAACTGATAATAATTAAAGAAAAAACAAACTGAGATCCTCTTTGCATAGGATTGTTAAGGCAGACTTTCCCCTTTTCTTCTATTGATATCTCTTTTATAAAAAAAAGATGGTTAAACTGATAAACTGGTGTTGGAAAGTTCAGCTCTTTCGCCAGCTTCATGGATTCATAAGTGTGCACCTAATTCAAACCAGTTTTGAAGATCACAGAGCAACTTCTAACTTTCTGAGAGGCTAATGAAAAAAAAAAGAAAACAAAAGTTTTTGAACAGTCTACCTCATTTTTAAAGAGATAATACAGAGATGACTTTTTATGAAAAGAAAAATTTTCCTTGGAGACATGGATTGAAAAAATGAGGACTTCTTAGTGATGGTGTTAAATGAATGAGTTCAGTTCTTGCTTTCACTGAACTCGAAGGGTGTGAGTTCCCAGTTGCATGTTCATTTGTCTTTCTTCTGTGAATCTAATCTGTCTAGTCTACACCACCAGACAGCAAGGTCTCCTGAAGCCTGCTTTTTCTCTGTCTAGGAGCCCTCAACCCAGATGAAAGGCTTTGATTGCTGCTGAGTGTTCTGAAACACCCAAGTCTGCACTAAGCTCATTTAGCTCCATGCAATCCCAAGTTAATGAAGTCAAGGTCATTGATTCAGTTGTGCATAAGAGGAACTTGCTGATTTTGTCCTCTATGTCAGCTGAACACATGACTACTGCACACATCCCTATGGGCATTGTATCCAGTAGTCAAAAAGAGTATAGATTATAGGTATATATAGATGGAGACAGACTGTACTAAACTGTCTCAGCCATTTCGTAGCTTTGTGAATTTAGATAGTTTACTTGGTGTTTCCATTTCCTTATCATAAAATGGGAAAATAATAGAAAATACTTCATAGGATTGTTACAAATATTTAATGAGATTCTCCATGTAATGTGCTTAACAAAAAGTAGGTACATAGAGAATACTCAATAAATGGTATTTTTAGTTCATTTTTTTGCTGAAAAGCTGGCTTAAAACCCAGCATTCAAAAACTAAGATCATGGCATCCAGTTCCATCACTTGATGGCAAATAGATGGGAAAAAAATGTAAACAGAGACATTATTTTCTTGGGTTCCAAAATCACTGCAGATGGTGACTGCAGACACAAGAAAGATACTTGCTCCTTGGAATAAAAACTGTGACAAACCTAGACAGCATATTAAAAAGAAGAGGCATCACTTTGCCAACAAAGGTCTGTAGAGTTAAAGCTATGGTTCTTCCATTAGTCATATATGGATGTGAGAGTTGGACCATAACGAAACCTGAGCACTGAAGAATTGATGCTTTTGAAATGTGGTGCTGGAGAAGACTTTTGAGAGTCCTGTGAACTGCAAGGAGTCCAACCAGTCCATCCTAAAGGAAATCAGTGCTGAATATTCATTGGAAGCACTGATTCTGAACCTGAAACTCCAGTACTTTGGCCACCTGATGTGAAGAACTGACTCACTGGAAAAGATCCTGATACTGAGAACGATTGAGGGCAGAAGTAGAAGGGAATGAACAGAGGATGAGATGGTTTGGATGGCATCACTGACTCAATAGACATGAGTTTAAGCCAACTCTGGGAGATAGTGAAGGACAGGGAAGCCTGGTATACTGAAGTCCATGTGGTCACAGAGTCAGACATGATTTAGCAGCTGAACAACAAAAAATTGTTTTTATTGAACATTTCAAAACACATGAATTTCATAGTGGCTAATTATATGTAAGTATGAGTTATAGCTTAAATTCCTTTAGCATTGGTACATACTGGTGTTAAAACTTAGATCCACAAGGTACATAGAAGAAGCCAACACACCTTCATGAAAATGCAAAGGAGTTAGGATACCTCCATTCTCAGAGCAACTTCACACATCACACGCTTGTATCAGCCGACACAGCTGAATATAAGCAGGAAGTAACTTACTGGTGCTCACAGTGACTTTCTAATCTGCTGAGGACCTCTTCTCTGCCAATGACAAAACTTATATGAGTGTTTAGAAATGAGGAGTGTGGATATAATTCAAGACATGAAAAAGATGGTCTCCTCTTTTAACAAGTCTAGAATGCAGCTATTAAATGGTTATAAATGGCTATTTATCTATTTTTGCCTTTGGGAAGAAAAACAATGTTGAATTAGAGTTTTCTGTTTTGTTTTCATTTTTCCTTTCGTTTTAAAATAAAACATGCCATTAGTTTTATACTGCACTAGTCAAAAAAAAGGGGTAAATAATTCCTGATGTCTTAGAGAAGTATCAGTATCTATTACAGATCATTCCCCATACCAACTGCAAGTGCATATCTATACAACTTAAGTGTGGTCAATGATTGTTCACTTCTCTTTAGCTTGGATGTATAACCTAAGAAGTATATCTTAAGATGGGTGGAAAATGAGAATATTGCAAATACGTCTTTACATTTTAGCAGAAGCAGTGACTAACATGGAACAGTCATTAATCCTATTAAGAGCACCAATTCCTGAACAACTCCTCTAAGTGACTCTGATTCAATAAGTATGGGGAAGGGTCCAAGGATCTCTGTTTTTTAACACTCGTTTCAGTGATTCCTGTGATCTGACACATTGGGAACATTGGTCCTCTGTTGTTTTTGCTTGGCCGACTCTCTTCCTTCTTTTGATAAGAGCATCTTAATTTTCTTTTGATAAAATCCTCCTCCCCAACTCTCAGACCCTGTGGATGGTTGGTACTCATTCCGCCACCAGCTTCTAAAGGGAGTCTAGATCCCAGGCCTGTTCAGTGATTGTATCAAACATTCAGAATCTCTGGTTGAGTGTGAAACTCAATCCTGAAATGGTGAAACCATTGGAAAGAGGAGCTGTCTCCTCTGTGTTTAGGAAGATCGATCCGTCTCCAAGCCAGGCTTAAACAGTATGTAAACCGTGAACTTCCAGATGTTCAAGCTGGATTTTGAAAAGGTAGAGGAGCCAGAGATCAAATTGCCAACAACCATTGGATCTTGAAAAAGTAAGAGAGTTCCAGAAAACATCTACTTCTGCTTTATTGGCTATGCCAAAGCCTTTGACTCTGTGGATCACAGCAAACTGGAAAATTCTGAAAGAGATGGAAATATCAGACTACTTGACCTGCCTCCTGAGAAATCTATATGCAGGTCAAGAAGCAACAGTTAGAACTGGAGATGGAATCACAGACTGGTTCCAAATTGGAAAGGAGTACATCAAGGCTGTATATTGTCACTCTGTTATTTAACTTATATTCAGAGTACATCATGAGAAATGCTGGGCTGGATGAAGCACAAGCTGGAATCAAGACTGTCGGGAGAAATATCAATAACCTCAGATACGCAGAGGACACTACCGTTAGGGCAGAAAGTGAAGAAGAACTAAAGAGCCTCTTGATGAAAGTGAAAGAGGAGAGTGAAAAAATTGGCTTAAAACTCAACATTCAGAAAACTAAGATCATGGCATCTGGTCCCGTCATTTCATGGCAAATAGATGGAAACAGTGAGATACTTTATTTTGGGGGGCTCCCAAATCACTGCAGATGGTGATTGCAGCCATGAAATTAAAAGACAGTTGTTCCTTGGAAGAAAAGCTATGACCAACCTAGACATCATATTTAAAAGCAGAGACATTACTTTGCCAAAATAGGTCCTTATAGTCAGAGCTTTGGTTTTTCCAGTGGTCATGTATGGATGTGCTGCTAAGTCACTTCAGTCGTGTCCAACTCTGTGCAACCCCATAGACGGCAGCCCACCAGGCTCCCCTGTCCCTGGGATTTTCCAGGCAAGAACACTGGAGTGGGTTGCCATTTCCTTCTCCAGTACATGAAAGTGAAAAGTGAAAGTGAAGTCGCTCACCATGTCTGACTCTTTGCAACCCCATGGACTGCAGCCTACCAGGCTCCTCTGTCCATGGGATTTTCCAGGCAAGAGTACTGGAGTGGGGTGCCATTGCCTTCTCCTTATGGATGTGAGAGTTGGACTATAAAGAAAGCTGAGTGCCAAAGAATTGATGCTTTTGAAATGTGGTGCTGGAGAAGACTCTTGAGAGTCCCTTGGACTGCAAGGAGTCCAACCAGTCCATCCTAAAGGAAATCAGTCCTGAATATTCATTGGAAGCACTGATTCTGAACCTGAAACTCCAGTACCTTGGCCACCTGATGTGCAGAACTGACTCATTTGAAAAGACCCTGATGCTGGGAATGATTAAAGGTGGAAGGAGAAGGGAACAACAGAGGATGAGATGGTTGGATGGTTGGATGGCATCACTACTCAACAGACATGAGTTTGAGTAAGCTCTGGGAGTTAGAAATGGATTTGGAGGCCTGGCCTGCTGCAGTCCATGGGGTTGCAAAATGTTGGACAAGACTGAGCAACTGAACTGAACTGATCCATCTGAAAGAAAGAAGCTAACACAAAGATGGAATAAATGGAGAAAGGAGAGAGAAAATTAATTTAGATGACATTATTTAGATTCTTAGACCCAAGTGATTTTTTTTATTGTAAAAACTTAGCTCATAATGACAGCAATAAAAGAAATTAAATGGAAACATAACTAAAAGTTTACAAATTCAGATAGAAATGACTTAATCTATATTACCTAGTAATAACTGTATTCTGAGAGTTTATTAAATGAGTCATAGGAAACTATGGTGAGCAGAGATACATCATAAGAATAAGGTTATATTGTGATTTTTATAGAATTTTTCAAACTTTATAATTGCATTTAACATGAAATGGCTAATTATCTTTACCTAAAATGGCATATTTCAAGTATAACTATGCTTAAAATAGATGTATGGAAATTCCTTGGTAGTCCAATGGTTAGGACTTGGTATTTACACTGCCATGGGCCCAGGTTCAGTCCCTGGTCAGGCACTAAATCCCACAAGCCATATGGCACAGAATGTATATATATATATATATCTCACACTATATATATATATATAGCGAGAGAGAACAATAGTATCAGAACCCCCAAATCCCAAATACATGAAGCAAAACAGGTAGAAATGCACAATTCAACAATAATAATTGAAGACTTTAATACTTCACTTTAAATAATGAATAAAATAACTAGATAGAAGATCAACAAGGAAATAGAAGACTTAACACTATAAACCAAATAGACCTAATAGACATCTATAGAACATTCTACATAGCAAAAGAATATACATTCTTCTCAAGTACACATGGAACAGTTTTCAAAATAGGCCATACGTGAGGCCGTGAAACAAGCCAAAGTAAATTCAGAAGGACTGAAATAATACAAAGTATGACCTCCAACCACAATGGATCACGAATAGAAATGCAAAACAAGGAAATTTGGGGAGTTCACAAGTATGTGTAAATTAAACAACACACTACTAAATGATCAACAAGTTAAAAGCTAAACCAGGAGTAGAATTAAAAAATACTTTGAGATGAATGAAAGTGAATACAGGACATACCAAAATTTATGAAATGCAGCTAGGGCAGTGCTTCAAGAGAAATTTATATCAACAAATGCCCATTGAAAAGGAAGAAAAGTCTCAAATCAATAACCTAACCTTCCACTTTAAGAAACTAGAAAAAGAAGATAAAACTGAATGCTTAGATAGAAAAAAAATGAAATAGAGAACAGAAAATCAGTAAATAATCAATGAAAGTTGGTTCTTTGAAAATGTCACCAAAACTGACATACCTTTAGCTTCAGTACCAATAAGAGAGAGAAGACTCAAATTACTAAAATAAATAGTATTTTGAAACAATACGTTTCTGTTCTTATAGAAATAAGAATTATAAGAGAATATCATGAATTATCATATGCCAACAAATTAGATAATCCAGTTGAAATGGACAAATGCCTAGAAGGATACTAACTACCAGAACTGACTCAAATGGAAATAGAAAATCTGAATCAGCCTAGAACAAGTAAAGAGGTTGAACTAGTAATCAAAAAATCCCATTTAAAAAAAAAAGCATATGCCCAAATAGCTTCACTGGGAATTCTACCAAACGTAAGATTATCATCAATCTCTCACAGTCTCTTACAAAAAATAGTAAAGGAGGAAACGTTTCCAAATTCATTCTGAGGTCAGTATTACCCTACTCCAAAAACCAGACAAGGACTTACTGAGAAAACAAAAATTCCTCAACAAAATACCAGCAAAGCAAATCCAGCAACATATAAAAAAAGATTATAAACCATAATCAAGTAGAATGTAACTCAGTTAATTTAGTTCAGTGTAATATACTGTATTAATAGAATAAAGGACAAAATCACATGATTATCTCAAATGATACAAAAAAACGTATTTGGCAAAATGCAACACTCTTTCAGGATAAAAACATTCAAGCTAGAAATAGCAGAGAACTTCCCCAACCAGATGAAAGGCATCTATGAAAAACCCACACCTAACATCATCATCAGTGGTGAAATTGTTCTGCATACCTTAATTCCCTCATAGACTACATTGAAAATGCTATAAGCCCTAGAATTTTTAGGTCAAGGCTTTGGGTTTTCCTCTGATCTTGATGAGAAGTCGTTAGAGGAACTTCAAGCAAGAATGAGTCATGATTTGATTTTTATTTTTAAAAAACGCTTTGGCTGCCATATAGTCATCCATTGGGATTCCATTTGTACTGAGAGTGCGGAACAGGAGGGAACCCTGGTAGGCTTAGCAGACTATGGAAATAGTCCAGAGGAGAAGGTAGTAGTAGAAACAGAGAAGTAGAAGTTTTCAGAATACTTTTGCAGGTTAAGTTAGCAGGCCTTACTAGGGGTTTACATGTGAGGACGAATGAGGAAAGGAGAGGAATCAGTGTTGAATCCAAGATGATGTTATGTACTGAGAAAAAGACCCATTAGGGTTGGACTTCGGAATGACAAAGAAAAGTTGTATCTTGGGCGCATTAAATTAGAGATACAAAAATGAGGTTTGTGACATTGTACAGGAGACAGGGATCAAGACCATCCCCGTGGAAAAGAAATGCAAAAAAGCAAAATGGCTGTCTGGGGAGGCCTTAGAAATAGCTGTGAAAAGAAGAGAAGTGAAAAGCAAAGGAGAAAAGGAAAGATATAAGCATCTGAATGCAGAGTTCCAAAGAATAGCAAGAAGAGATAAGAAAGCCTTCTTCAGTGATCAGTGCAAAGAAATAGAGGAAAAGAACAGAATGGGAAAGTCTAGAGATCTCTTCAAGAAAATTAGAGATACCAAGGGAAATTTTCATGTAAAGATGGGCTCTATAAAAGATAGAAATGGTGTGGACCTAACAGAAGCAGAAGATATTAAGAAGAGGTGGCAAGAATACACAGAAAAACTGTACAAAAAAGATCTTCATGACCCAGATAATCATGATGGTGTGATCACTCATCTAGAGCCAGACATCTTGGAATGTGAAGTCAAGTGGGCCTTAGAAAGCATCACTACAAACAAAGCTAGTGGAGGTGATGGAATTCCAGTTGAGCTGTTTCAAATCCTGAAAGATGATTCTGTGAAAGTGCTGCACTCAATATGCCAGCAAATTTGGAAAACAGCAGTGGCCACAGGACTGGAAAAGGTCCGTTTTCATTCCAATCCCAAAGAAAGGCAATGCCAAAGAATTCTCAAACTACCACACCATTGCACTCATCTCACATGCTAGTAAAGTAATGCTCAAAATTCTCCAAGCCAGGCTTCAGCAATACGTGAACCATGAACTTCCTGATGTTCAAGCTGGTTTTAAAAAAGACAGAAGAACCAGAGATCAAATTGCCAACCTCCACTGGATCATGGAAAAAGCAAGAGAGTTCCAGAAAAACATCTATTTCTGCTTTATTGACTATGCCAACGCCTTTGACTGTGTGGATCACAATAAACTGTGGAAGATTCTGAGAGAGATGGAAATACCAGACCACCTGACCTGCCTCTTGAGAAATCTGTATTCAGGTCAGGAAGCAACAGTTAGAACTGGACATGGAACAACAGACTGGTTCCAAATAGGAAAAGGAGTACGTCAAGGCTGTATATTGTCACCCTGCTTATTTAACTTATATGCAGAGTACATCATGAGAAACGCTGGACTGGGAGAAACACAAGCTGGAATCAAGATTGCCGGGAGAAATGTCAATAACCTCAGATATGCAGATGACACCACCCTTATGGCAGAAAGTGAAGAGGAACTAAAAAACCTCTTAATGAAAATGAAAGGAGAGTGAAAAAGTTGGCTTAAAGCTCAACATTCAGAAAATGAAGATCATGGCATCCGGTCCCATCACTTCATGGGAAATAGATGGGGAAACAGTGGAAACAGTGTCAGACTTTATTTTTGGGGGCTCCAAAATCACTGCAGATGGTGACTGCAGCCATGAAATTAAAAAACGCTTACTCCTTGGAAGAAAAGTGATGACCAGCCTAGATAGCATACTGAAAAGCAGAGATATTACTTTGCTGACTAAGGTCCGTCTAATCAAGGTTATGGTTTTTCCAGTAGTCATGTATGGATGTGAGAGTTGGACTATAAAGAAAGCTGAGCGCTGAAGAATTGATGCTTTTGAACTGTGATGTTGGAGAAGACTCTTGAGAGTCCCTTGGACTGCAGGGAGATCCAACGAGTCCATTCTGAAGGAGATGAGCCCTGGGATTTCTTTGGTAGGACTGATGCTAAAGCTGGAACTCCAGTACTTTGGCCACCTCATGTGAAGAGTTGACTCATTGGAAAAGACTCTGATGCTGGGAGGGATTGGGGGCAGGAGGAGAAGGAGAAGACAGAGGATGAGATAGCTGGATGGCATCACTGACTCAATGGACGTGAGTCTGAGTGAACTCGGGAAGTTGGTGATGGACAGGGAAGCCTGGCGTGCTGTGATTCATGGGGTCGCAAAGAGTCGGACACGACTGAGCAACTGAAACCTATTTAACGGAGAAGGCACTGGCAACCCACTCCAGTATTCTTGCCTGGAAAATCCCATGGATGGAGGAGCCTGATACGCTGCAGTCCATGGGGTCGCTAAAAGTTGGACAGGACTGAACGACTTCACTTCCACTTTTCACTTTCATGCATTGGAGAAGGAGATGGCAACCCACTCCGGTGTTCTTGCCAGGAGAACCCCAGGTATGGGGAGCCTGCTGGGCTGCTGTCTATGGGTCACACAGAGTTGGACACGACTGAAGCAACTTAGCAGCAGCAGCAGCAGCAAACCTATTTAAAATCAGTGTGGAGATGTCAAATAGGAACCTGGATGTTTAGTCTGGAGCTTAAAAGAGAGGCCACAGCTGAACATAGAGATATGGAAGTCATCAGCATACAGATCATATTTAAAGCCATGGTACTGAATGAGGTTAATTGAGAAAAACTGCATACATAGAGAAAAAAAGGGAGACCAAGGCAGAGCCTTGGAATGCTCATACCTTTAGCATTCAGATAGAGGAGAAGGCAGAGCCCATGTAGGTGATTTAAGAAGCAGAGACCAATGAAATAGAAACCAGGAGAGTACGGTGGAGAAGGCAATGGAACCCCAGTCCAATACTCTTGCCTGGAAGGTCCCATGGGTGGAGGAGCCTGGTGGGCTGCAGTCCACAGGGTCTCGAAGAGTGGGACACGACTGAGCGACTTCACTTTCACTTTTCACTTTCCTGCATTGGAGAAGGAAATGGCAACCCACTCCAGTGTTCTTGCCTGGAGAATCCCAGGGATGGGGGAGCCTGATGGGCTGCTGTCTATGGGGTCGCGCAGAGTTGGACATGACTGAAGCCACTTAGCAGCAGCAGCAGCAGGAGAGTATGGTGTCATGGATTCCAAGAAAAGTAACTGTTTCAAGATGGAAAGTTAATAAGTTCTAGGGATCTGCTCTACAATATTGTGCTTATAGATTATACTATAAATATCAATAACTTCAGATATGCAGATGGCACTGCCCTTACAGCAGAAAGTGAAGAGGAATTAAAAAGCCTCTTGATGAAAGTGAAAGTGAACAGTGAAAAAGTTGGCTTAAAGCTCAACATTCAGAAAACGAAGATCATGGCATGTGGTCCCATCACTCATGGCGAATAGATGGGGAAACAGTAGAAACAGTGTCAGACTTTATTTTTGAAAATCACTGCAGATGGTGACTGCAGCCATGAAATTAAAAGACGCTTACTCCTTGGAAGAAAAGTTATGACCAACCTAGACAGCATATTGAAAAGCAGAGATATTACTTTGCCAACAAAGGTCCATCTAGTCAAGGCTATGATTTTCCCAGTGGTCATGTATGGATGTGAGAGTTGGACTATAAAGAAAGCTGAGCGCTGAAGAATTGACGCTTTTGAACTGTGGTGTTGGAGAAGACTCTTGAGAGTCCCTTGGACTGCAAGGAGATCCAACCAGTCCATTCTGAAGGAGATCGGCCCTGGGATTTCTTTGGAGGGAATGATGCTGAAGCTGAAACTCCAGTACTTTGGCCACCTCATGCTAAGAGTTGACTCATTGGAAAAGACTCTGATGCTGGGAGGGATTGAGGGCAGGAGGAGAAGGGGACGACCAAGGATGAGATGGCTGGATGGCATCACTGACTCGATGGACATGAGTCTGAGTGAACTCCGGGAGTTGGTGATGGACAGGGAGGCCTGGCATGCTGCGATTCATGGGCTCGCAAAGAGTCGGACATGACTGAGTGACTGAACTGAACTGAACTGATATTGTACACTTGAAAATCTGAGAGTATATTTCATGCTGTGTTCTTATCACAGTAAAAAAAAGTTAAATCTTTTTAAAAGAAGGAAAGGATGGTCAACTTTCTTGAATACCGCTGAGAAGGCAAGCAGGGGAGGAATGGCAGAGTCCGCGGAGCTGTAGGGACAGGTGTCCAGTTGAGGTAGGTTAGGAGAGAGTGTGAATTGAAAAAGTAAGAGCAGCAAGTCTGGATAACTCCTTGAAGAGAATTTTTATGAGGAGCAGCAGAAAAAAGGAATAATTCGCAGGACATACAGATCTGAGATATTAATTATAGAAATTAAGTCAGTAGCAGAGATCAGGTCACAGTGATGACCTGATCAGGTTGTCCTTTGACCCGAGCCAAGCTACATCATCTGTAGTAATGAGAAGGAAGCAGAAGAGGAGGATAATGTTGCAGGTAGACTGGTAGTTTTCAGAGGCATTCCTGTCTAGTTGCTTCTGCGTTCCTGATACATTTATCATGAGCATATGTTAAGTAGTGGGGCTTCTCTGGTGGCTCAGCTGATAAAGAATCTGCCTGCAATGAAGAAGACCCAGGTTCAGTTCCTGGCTTGGGAAGATCCCCTGGAGAAGGGATGGACTTCCCACTCCAATATTCTTGGGCTTCCCTGGTGGCTCAGACAGTAAAGAATTCATTCGCCTGCTACCCACTCCAGTATTCTTGCCTGGAGAATTTCATGGACAGAGGAGCCTGGCAGGGAATAGTCCATGGGGAATGCAAAGAGACACGACAGAGCAACTTTCACCATATGTTAAGTAGTGAGGGTAGGGGAGGATCTGAATGAGTTTCAGGGCTGAGTGAAATGATTATCTGAGAATTGCTACGAACTGAGTTGTATCTTCCCAAAGCTTATATGTTGAAGCCCTAACTCCCAATGTGTCTTTATCTAGAGATAGGGTCCTTAGGAGGCAGTATATATATGTGTGTGTGTGTGTGCGCGACGTGGCTGACTATTTGCAACTCTGTGGACCGCAGCCTGCCAGACTTGTCTGTCCATGGGATTCTCCAAGCAAGAATACTGGAGTGGGTTGCCATGCCCTCCTCCAGGGAATCTTCCTGACCCAGGGATCAAAGCCGTGTCTCTTTTGTCTCCTGCATTGGCAAGTGGGTTCTTTACCACTAGTGCCACCTGAGTTGAGATTAAATGAACCCATAAAGGGGGCGCTCTAACCTGATAGTGTGGCATTATACGAAGAGGGAAGGAGAGAAGAGAGGAAAGGAGCAGGGATCTTGAGAAAAAGAAAGAATGAATATATCTCTGCACTGTGAAAACACAGTCATCCGCAAGCCAAGAAGAGGGCCCTGACGAGAAAGTGGAATTGGCCAACACTGATATTGGACTTCTCTACCTTCGGAATTGTAAGAGTGATTTCTGTTGCTTAAGCCACACAGCCTTGTATCCTGTTATGACGGGTTGAGCAGACTAAGGTAGGAAAGTAAGATGGTGAAGATGTTGTTCAGTCTTAGTAGTACTCTGGACATGTTGTTTGCCCATCTGAGGTTTGGTGCTGCAGAACTTAACCAGGGAGCAAGACACACAGTTATGTATTTTGTCTTTCAGTCATTTCAGCTGTTCAGATGCCAGTGCAGGGTAAGCAGTCAGATGGGTTTAAACCTAGGTTATGACTTTGGAATTAACTCCAGCCTAGAGAATTAGGGGTATTCATAAGGGTGTTTAAATGAGAAGAGATAAAAATATGGAAGGTGGCAGCTTTAAAAATAAGTTTCTCTGTCTCAAAGATAAGCTTTGTTAAGAAAGGTTAGGGTAGATGTTCTTTACCCATATTTACAGTAAAGTATATATCTATTATCTATCATTATCAAATAATGCCACTGCAACTGGTAGTGTATTACTTTAGAATAATTGTTGAAGTAATCCATATATATTGATATTTTTGCACTGCAAACATTCAGATACACTGGAGAGCTGAGTAATCAAGAATCAAGTGAGTGCATATTTGTTGAAGAAACTCAGAATAGAACTTACAGTAACTCTGACCTTACTAATTAGAACTTCCATTTAATTTTTCACTTCTAAGGCTGTTTTCTCTTCAGAGCTTACTATGTTTTATCTCAGTCTGTTCTCAACATGCATCAGAGGAAGTAAGATTGTACAGGTGAAATTTTGCCTTGGAAATTAAACTATGTCCTGTTTTCCATCCTGTTCAAACTTTGAGCTAAAATGCTGAAAAGGAAAACCATTTCTAGACTCCATGAATGCCATAATCCTAAATTCTTCCTGAATTGTGAAGTGGAAAGTTAAATCGTTTTTGTTGGAAAACTCCCTGTTCAGTGGGTCCAGATCAGCACTCAGATGATGTCAGCAAATGTTACATTTTTTTCCAATTATGAAATGAATTATGGGGCGCTAGCTAACCACAGTCAGTCATTAAATAAAGCTATTTTGGCTGATACATTGTTGTCCTGCCAGAAAACACAGGTGTTTTGTTTTTAAAGAATTTTTTAAACATTTCTTTAAGAAAAGATTGCATTAACAATCCTTCAACACAAGCAATATAGGAGCATAAATGAGAAGGTGCTATTTATAGAGAATTTGTGTGGTGGGGGTAGAGATTGTATTTTCATATATGAAATAAAGACTTGCTTTATGTCCAAGGAATTGAAACATTTGGCCTGTGATGTATGAAGACAGTGATATATGACTGTGCATATTTAAATGCATCTGTGCACAAAGTCTTAAGAGTTGAATGAAAGACACCTTATAAACATGAATTGTTATTATTGAAAACAAACTTCCTTGGACTGGGATTTTCAAAGAATATTAGTTCATTCGTTCTGTGACGACTCCCCAAGGGTTTCAAGGTCATAATCTCAAAATGACGGCACGTACATCTGTCAATATCAAATATGTGCTAGTAGAAGTAGAGTTGTGTTTTCCTTTGGAGGTATTCCTGGCAAGATGAATGAGCATAAATTTTTTCAGTTGGCCCAGTAGTCATAATGACTGTTTTTAATCATTTTGTATTTTTAATGATATCTTTTCACTTATCTCTTTTTTTCTCCCTTGCAATCTACTGTCTTCAATTTACATATCTCTGAATCGTTCCTAAATGAAGCAGCTGCTTTCAGTTGATTCATCTAAGGAATTTCATTATCTCATCCAAACTATGACATCTTGAGTCATGCATTAATGGCATGCTTATGGAATGAAGCAGTTTTCTGCTTCAAAATGACTTTTTTTTCTCGTGTGTGCAAGAGAGTATAAATATCACATATCTATAATCCTCAGAACTCAAAAGCTAATGCAGCAGTCAACTTCTCACTGGGTTAAAATTATGTTTAAAAAGAACAGTGAGTTTTAGCAAATGCTTTTTCCGCATCTGTTGAGATTGATCATGTGGTTTTTGTCCTTTCTTTTGTTGCTGTGGTGGAGCTCCTTGATTTGTGTGTTGAACCATCCTTGTGACCCTGGGATGCATCCAACTTGATCATGGTGTACAGTCATCTTTTTTATGTATTATTGGATTCAGTTTGCTAATACTCTGTTGAGAATTTCTGCATCTGTATTCACCAAAGATATTGACCTATAATTTCCTTTTTTGGTTGTGTCTTTGTCTGGTTTTGGTATCACAGCGATAGTGACTTCACAGAGTGACCTTAGGAGTGTTCCGTCCTCTTCAGTCTCTTGGAAGAGTTTGAGAAGGATTGGTGTAAGTTCTTTGTATGTTTGGTGGAGTTTCCTAGTGAAGCCGTCCAGTCCTAGACTTTTGTTTGCAGGGGTTATTTTATTACAGATTCTGCTTCACTGCTACTGACCAGTCTATTCATAGGTCTGTATCTTCTTGATTCATTTTGATGGAATGTATGTTTCTAGAAACTTGTTTGTATCTTCCAGGACGGCCAGTTTCATGGCATACAATTGTTCATAGTATTCTCTTAAGGTTTTTTTAATATTTTTGAAGTATTGGCCGTTATTTCTTCTTTTTCATTTCTTATTTAGGTTATTTGGGTCCTGCTTCTGTTCTTGGTGAGCCTGGCCAGAGGTTTGTTGATTTTTGTTTACCCTTTCAAAACTACAGGTGTTGGTTTGATTGCGTATTTTTTTTAAATCTCTATTTTATTTATTTCCTCACTAACGTTTATTATTTCTTTCCTTCTGATGACTTTAGGTTTTGTTTGTTTTTCTTTTCCTCATTTTGATAACTTCAGGTTTTATTTGTTTTTCTAATTCTTTTAAGTTGTTTATTTGGGATTTTTCATGTTTTTTGAGACAGGTCTGTATCGCTATGAACTTCCCTCTTATGACTGCTTTTACTGAAGTTTTGTATACTTGTATTTTCATTGTCATTTATCTCAAGGTATTTTTTTAAATTTCCTCTTTGATTCTGTCATTGAAAAAGTCAACATCCATTTGTGATTAAAAAAAAAAAATACCGTTGCCAAAGTGGGTATAGAGGGAACATATCTCAACATAATAAATGTTATTTGTGACAAACCCACAGCAACATAATACTCAGTGGTAAAAAGTTGTAAGCCTTCCTGCTAAAACCTAGAATAAGACTAGCGTGCCCACTCTCACCACTTCTATTCAGCATAGTATTGGAAGTCCTGGCTGTGGCAGTTGGGCTTCCCTGATAGCTCAGCTGATAAAGAATCCACCTGCAATGCAGGAGACCCCAGTTTGATTCCTGAGTTGGGAAGATCCCCTGGAGAAGGGATAGGCTACCCATTCCAGTTTTCATGGGCTTCCCTGGTGGTTCAGATGGTAAAAAAAATCTGCCTGCAGTGTGAGAGACCTGTGTTTGATCCTTGGATTGGGAAGATCCTCTGGAAGAGGGCATTTCAACCCACTCCATTATTCTTGCCTGGAGAATCCCCATGGACAGAGGAGCCTGGTGGGCTACAGTCCATAGGGTCGCAAAGAGTCAGACATGACTGAACGACTGAGCACAGCACAGCATGGCAACTAGACAAGAAAAAGAAATGAAAGGTATCTGAATTGAAAGAAAAGAGGTAAAATTGTCTTTATATGGAGATGACATGATAATATATAGAGAAAGTAGAAAGACTCCCCACAAAAACTGCTAGAACTGGTAAGCGAATTCAGCAAGGTAGCAGTATACAATATTAACATACAAAAATCAGTTGCATATGTTCACACTAACAATGAGATATCAGAAAGAAAAAGTTTTTTTTTTAATCCACTTTAAATTCACATTTAAAGAACTTAGTAGTAAACCTGACCAAGGAGGTGAAAAACTTACATGCTGAAAACAATAAGATATTAATAAAGGAAACTGAATATGATTTAAAGACATGGCAAGATAGCCCATGCTCTTGGATTGAAAAATTAATATTGTTAAAATGCCCATACTACCCCCAAACAATCTACATGTTTAATGTAATCCCTGTCAAATAATTTATGACATTTTCCATAGAACTAGAACAAATAATGCTAAAGTTTGTATCATATCATAGAAGACCCATAATTGCCAAAGCAATCCTGAGGAAAAACAACAAAGCTGGAAGCTCTCCCAGACTTCAGACAATACTACAAAGCTGTAGTAATCAAAACAGCAGGATATTGGCACAAAAACAGGTGTATGTATCTGTGGAGCAGAATAGAGAGCCCAGAAATAAACCCACATTCCTACTGGGAAATTAATCTTAGACAAAGAAGGCACGAATGAATGGCAAGAAAGAATGAGGAACAGTGGAGGAAAGATCATCTCTTCAGCAAGTGATGGCAGGAAGACTGCCTCATGTAAATCAATGAGATCAAAACATTTCCTCACACCATGTACAAACATAAACTCAGAATTGCTTAAAGGCTTAAATATAAGACAGGACACCATAAACCTCCTAGAAGAGAACATAGGCAAAACATTCTCTGACATAAATTGCAGCACTATTTTCTTAAGGTTGGTCTCCCAAAGCAGTAGAAATAAAAACAAAAATAAACAAATTGAACCTAATAAAACTTACAAGCTTTTGCACAGTGAAGGAAACCATAAACAAAATGAAAAGACAGCCAGCAGACTGGGAGAAAGTACTTGCAAATGATGCGACTGACAGAGGCTTAATTTCCAAAATACACAAACAGCTCATACAAGTCAAGAACAACAAAAAACAACCCAGTCAGAAAATGGGCAGAAAACTGAAATAGACATTTCTCCAGAGAAGACATACTGATTGCCAGTAGACACACGAAAAGATTCTCAACATCAATAATTAATGAAAATGAAAGTCACTTAGTCATGTCTGACTCTTTTCAACCCCATGGACTATATAGTCCATGGAATTCTCTGGGTGAGAATACTAGATTGGATAGCCTTTCCCTTCTCCAGGGTATCTTCCCAACCCAGGGATTGAACCCAGGTCTCCTGCATTGCAGGTGGATTCTTTACCAGCTAAGCCACAGAAAAATGCAAGTCAAAACTATAGTGAGGCATCACCTCACAGCAGTCAGAATGGCCATCACCAAAAAGTCTACAAACCATTAATGCTGGAGAGGGTGTGGAGAGAAGGGAGCCTTCTTTCACTGTTGGTGGGAATGTAAATTGATACAACCACTATGGAGAACAGTATAGAGATCCCTTCATTCCAGAGTTCCTAAATGCTTTTATTGTAGACTTTAAAAAGTTTTACTCCTCAAAGTAATTATGATATCTTATTTTTAAGTGCTGGAATATACCACAGTCATTATTTAAATTCTGAGAGTGTCTTAAAAACATATTTTAATCAACAGCATATTCAGAATTTCACTAATTATTCACAAATGTATAGAATTCACTGGAGTAAAATAACAATTTTTAAAATAATGAATAGACTTAAATACAAAAGTCTTTGTTCATTAAAATAATTTATTTCATTAAAATTTGTTAAAATACTGAAAAAACTTAAATACAAAATTGAATGATTCTGTAGTAGTCTGGTAGAGGGTCATCTGTTGTTCAACTAAGTGCTAGGGACAGTTTACAAAATGAGCTAGTTCATCTCTGTGACCAAATTTTATACTATAGTGACAAGGTGTTTTTTTTTTTTTTTAATCTATGAGCATAGAAGTCCTACATCATTTCATTCTTTCAAGCTTAAATGCATTAACTTCTGCTATCAAGGTTAATTGGGAAGTGTATTCTACTTAATCAAGGTTCAGGTTAAATAAATGGTTTAAAAATTTTATATAGAAATATATAATACATATAGGATAATAGATTATAATATATCTAGACACATGTATTAGAGAAAGAAATGGCAACCCATGCCAGAATTCTTGCCTGGGTAATCCCTTGAACACAGGAGCCTGGTGGGCTACAGTTCATGGGGTCATAAAGAGTTAGACACAACTTAGCGATTAAATAACAGCACCCAACACGTATGACACCACCACCATACATGTATACCAACTTTCGAACAATTTCAGTGCCTAAGTATGCCACTGCTGCTGCTACTGCTGCTAAGTCGCTTCAGTCGTGTCCGACTCTGTGCGACCCCAGAGACGGTAGCCCACCAGGCTCCGCCGCCCCTGGGATTCTCCAGGCAAGAACGCTGGAGTGGGTTGCCATTTCCTTCTCCGATGCATGAAAGTGAAACTTGAAAGTGAAGTCACTCAGTTGTGTCCAACTCTTCGTGACCGCATGGATGGCAGCCCACCAGGCTCCTCCGTCCATGGGATTTTCCAGGCAACAGTACTGGAGTGGGGTGCCATTGCCTTCTCCAAAGTATGCCACTAAAGCTTATTTAACCACAAATAAGTGGTTAGACACTGTCATCATCACATTCTAGAACTTAATTCACATGTATGACAGTGTCTTTAAGGAAAAAGGCATATATAATTCTTGCCCGTTGTGTCTAGAACTTTGTTCCTAGAGGAGTATCCTTACTCCCTCCTCCACTTGCCATCTTTGACCTTAAACAGGCAATAGGAACTGGATTCCTGCAGTTTCTACCCAGTGATGGTAGCCTCTAAAGCCAGATAATCATTTGAAGATGTGCAGACTCTGAAGGTAAACTCCAGAAGACTGAAAAAGCTATGATGGGGTGACCAGAGGTCTTCCTCAAAATTCTAACGAAGTCTGGGTCAGGGAGGATGGAATACTTAAGAACCTGAAGATCAATTTTCAATCTGATAAAGGGTGCAATTATTTACAGAGGAAAAGGATGACAGTGTGTCCCAGGGACATTTGAGGAAACACATTTTCAAGTGTTATGAAATATAACTCTAAATAATTAACAAGGGCAGAAATTAGCTAAAATTTTATAGCTACTGATGATTTGCAAAAGTGTAAATTTGCATATTCATTTTATTTTTGTAATATAAATCTATTGACTATTGTTCACCAGTGTATATAGAAGGTAAACAATCTACAGTTTGATAACATTCTTTTTATTTTTCAAATGTGCAAAACTCTTAGATATTTTACCAAAGTAGGTAAAGAGAAGTTAAATAATCACATAAAAGATGGTCACTATCATTAGCCATTACTAAATGCAAATTAAAGCAAAAATGAAATACACATGTATGTCAATGGTTAGAATTCATGTAAAGTAAATCACAATATAATTCAAGTTTGGTGCAAAAAAATACAACTCAAATAATTTTCAATGCATGGGCATAATATTTCTAAAATATATTTCCTATATCTTTAATTAATAATCTTTATAAAAGTATATATTCCTGTTTCCTATAACTGAATCTAATATTCTTCTCTATTGTATTTTGGAATTTGTCCTTAGGTATTTGTGTGTAGCATAACACTTGGTCATAGGAAACACCCTCTTCCATCAACACAAGAGAAGACTCTACACATGGACATCACCAGGTGGTCAATACCAAAATCAGATTGATTATATTCTTTGCAGCCAAAGATAAGAAGTTCTACACAGTCAGAAAAACAGGACTGGGAGCTGACTGTGGCTCAGATCATGAACTCCTTATTGCCAAATTCAGACTGAAATTGAAGAAAGTAGGGAAAACCACTAGACCATTCAGGTATGACCTAAATCAAAATCCCTTATGACTATACAGTGGAAATGACAAATAGATTCAACAGATTAAATCTAATAGACAAGTGCCTGAAGAACTATAGACAGAGGTTCATGACATTGTAAAAGAGGCAGGAACCAAGACCATCCCCAAGAAAAAGAAATGTAAAAAGGCAAAATGATTGTCTGAGGAGGCCTTACAAATAGATGAGAAAAGAAGAGAAGCTAAAGGCAAAGGAGAAAAGGAAAGATATACCCATTTGAATGCAGAGATCCAAAGAAGAGCAAGAAGAGATAAGAAAGCCTTCCTCAGCAATCAGTGCAAAGAAATGGAGGAAAACAATAGAATGGGAAAGACTAGAGATCACTTGAAGAAAATTAGAGATACCAAGGGAACATTTCATGCAAAGATGGGCACAAAAAGGACAGAAATAGTATGGATCTAACAGAAGCAGAAGATAATAAGAAGAGGTGGCAAGAATACACAGAACTGTACAAAAAAGATCTTCACAACCCAGATAATCACGATGGTGTGATCACTCATCTAGAGCCAGACATCCTGGAATGTGAAGTCAAGTGGGCCTTAGAAAGCATTACTATGAACAAGGCTAGATGGAATTCCAGTTGAGCTATTTCAAATCTTGAAAGATGATGCTGTGAAAGTGCTGCACTCAATATGCCACCAAATTTGGAAAACTCAGCAGTGGCCACAGGACTGGAAAGGGTCAGTTTTCATTTCAATCCCAAAGAAAAGCAATGCCAAAGAATGCTCAAACTACTGCACAGTTGCACTCATCTCACACGCTGGTAAAGTAATGCTCAAAATTCTCCAAGCCAGGCTTCAACAGTATGTGAACAATGAATTTCCAGATGTTCAAGCTGGATTTAGAAAAATTAGAGGAACCAGAGATCAAATTGCCAACATCTGTTGGATCTTCAAAAAAGCAAGAGAATATCAGAAAAACATCTACTTCTGCTTTATTGACTATGCCAAAGCCTTTGACTGTGTGGATCACAACAAACTGGAAAATTCTGAAAGAGATGGGAATACCAGACCACTTGACCTGCCTCCTGAGAAATCTGTATACAGGTCAGGAAGCAACAGTTAGAACTGGAGATGGAATCACAGACTGGTTCCAAATCGGAAAGGAGTACATTAAGGCTGTATATTGTCACCCTGCTTATTTAACTTATATGTAGAGTACATCATAAGAAATGCTGGGCTGGAGGAAGCACAAGCTAGTATCAAGATTACCAGGAGAAATATCAATAATCTCAGATATGGAGATGATACCATCCTTATGGAGGAAAGTGAAGAAGAACTAAAGAGCCTCTTGATGAAAGTGAAAGAGGAGAGTGAAAAAGGTGGCTTAAAACTCAACATTCAGAAAACTAAGATCAAGGCATCCAGTCCCATCACTTCATGGCAAATAGATGGGGAAACAATGGAAACAGTGAGAGACTTTATTTTGGGGGGCCCCCAAATCACTGCAGATAGTGACTGCAGCCATGAAATTAAAAGATGCTTGCTCCTTGGAAGAAAAGGAACAAGAAGAGGAAAAGACCAACCTAGACAGCATATTAAAAAGCAGAGACATTATTTTGCCAACAAAGTTCCATCTAGTCAAAGCTATGGTTTTCCACTAGTCATGTATGGTTGTGAGAGTTGGCTTATAAAGAAAGCTGAGCACCGAAGAATTGATGCTCTTGAACTGTGGTGCTGAAGAACATTCTTGAGAGTCTCTTGGACTGCAAGGAGATCCAACCAGATCCTAAAGGAAATCAGTCCTGAATATTCACTGGATGGACTGATGATGAAGCTGAAACTCCGATACTTTGGCCACCTGATACGAAGAATTGACTCATTTGAAAAGACACTGATGCTGAGAAAGATTGAAGGCAGGAAGAGAAGGAGATAACAGAGAATGAGATGGTTGGATGGCATTACCGACTCAATGGACATGAGTTTGTGTAAGCTCCAGAAGTTGGTGATGGACAGGGAGGCCTGACGTGCTGCAGTGCATGGGGTTGCAAAGAGTCGGACATGACTGAGCTACTGAACTGAACTGAACTGATTTGTGTGTAGGGGGTGATACAGGAAATTTGTTCTATAATTTTATAATATAATTTCTACGCTAAGAGGAGCCATAATTAACTGGGTAGCATTCTGATTACTACGATGTTATTGCTTTTCCACACTTCTGCTGAACCAATAATCCGGATACTGAAAAGATTAAACCTATATGTGAAGAATCAGTTGGGATAAAGAAAAGCATGTAGATCAATAGTTTAGATTACAAAAGCTTATTCACCCATTTATTCTGCTACTGCTAAGTCGCTTCAGTTGTGTCCAACTCTGTGCGACCCCATAGACGGCAGCCCACCAGGCTCCTCTGTCCCTCAGATTCTCCAGGCAAGAACACTGGAGTGGGTTGCCATTTCCTTCTCCAATGCATTAAAGTAAAAAGTGAAAGTAAAGTCGCTCAGTCAGTTGACATCGCTAACCACCCAGTTCGGTTTTCATGAGCAAAGTCTTAGACATTGACCTCTTAGAACACACAGCATAGGGATTTCAACTCTAGGAAAGAAGAGGTTCACTAGAAGAAACCTGTAGATGTCCATTTAACTCAGTCTTGCTTGGCTAATTAAAACACATTAGGATTTTTCTAGTTTTCTCATCTGGGTGGGAAGATTCTTGTTATTGATTAAATTTTTCCTGTCAGGAGTTTTACAAATAAACTTCCTTTTATATGTAGTTATGGATTCAAATACAACTGCTTTTATTGTCCAATTTAATTTATTTACATTATATTTACAATTTCCAGATAATTACAGAACCAACTACCTAATTTGAAAGGATAAGGTTTCAGGAAAGTTTCCATTTTACTTGAATTGATTTGTTTCTTAGGCTGCTCAGAGTAAGAGCATCCCAGAAATGTAGGCTTATCCATGATTATGAATTGGCATTTTTTTGGCAAGTGTTTTTAAAAAATGAAAACAAGCAAGTGAAAATCATTTACATGTGTTTTATGTATATACACAAAAAAACACCAAATAAACAAAAAACCCAGAATGGTCTGTAGGCATATATGAGTTAAAAACAAAATCAGATTGAGTAATGACTGTGAAGATTTCCTCCAACATTTAGAAAATACATTCCCTACTGCAGAGGAAATAATGTATCATGTTAGCAAATGGTTTTTTCTGATAAAGGAAGCAACTAAGAAAGCTTCATTTATTTGTTCAAAGTGACCAGAACTATAGACTCAGTTCAGTTCAGTTCAGTTGCTCAGTTGTGTCCGACTCTTTGCGACCCCATGAACCGCAGCACTCCAGGCCTCCCTGTCCACCACCAACTTCCGGAATTCACCCAAAGCCATGTCGATCAAGTCGGTGATGCCATCCAACCATCTCATCCTATGTCGTCCCCTTCTCCTCCTGCCTTCAATCTTTCCCAGCATCAGGATCTTCCAAACGAGTCAGCTCTTCGCCAAAGTATTGGAGTTTTAGCTTCAACATCAGTCCTTCTAATGAACACCCAGGACTGATCTCCTTTAGAACTGGTTGGATCTCCTTGCAGTCCAAGGGACTCTCAGGAGTCTTCTCCAACACCACAGTTAAAAAGCATCAATTCTTCAGCGCTCAGCTTTCTTTATAGTCCAACTCTCACATCCATACATGACCACTGGAAAAACCATAGCCTTAACTAGATGGACCTTTGTTGGCAAAGTAACGTCTCTGCTTTTTAATATGCTGTCTAGTTTGGTCATAATTTCCTTCCAAGGAGTAAGCGTCTTTTAATTTCATGGCTGCAATCACCATCTGCAGTGATTTTGGAGTCCAGAAGAACAAAGTCTGACACTGTTTCCACTGTTTTCTCATCTATTTCCCATGAAGTGATGGGACTGGATGCCATGATCTATAGACTCAAAAAATAAATAAAAAACAAAAACCAGCGCCTCTAATACAACTTCAAAATGAACATATGAAACTTTATTTTCTTTAGAATCTAGTTATTTCTTCACACTAGTAAACCAAAAACCAAGACCCACCGTTTATATACATCAGTTTATGTATATATGAAATTATATGTATGGCAATGTAGACCATTATTGAGCTTCATTTTCTGCATGAGAATGTCAAGTTAGTCTATGCATAACTAGCAGTTACAATCTGAGTACGCCTCATCTTTGATTCTTCTACTGGCACCAAGTTTGCCTCATCTGAATCTTCCCGCCCGTTGCATGAGAAACGTGACTTCTCCACTGCTGTCTGTGCACCAGTTATTCATTCAGGATCACCCCTAACACCGCTTCTTAATTTGACAGCAGCATCCCTTTTTCTTTGATTCCCTGGCATGAGATTCACTACCTGATAAAGATTATCTTTTTGTACCACCTTTTTCTGTACTAGCTGTTGGAGAATTAAGACGGTGTTTCAATTAACTCTGAGTAATCTGAGTTTCCTTCAGAGTCCCGATATCATCAACATCTATATTTCCTTTTTACTTGAGGAAATACCATCCCCTACCCTTTCACTACAAGTCAGTTCTGTCTTTTTCCATCACCAATTCTTCATGCTCTTGTCTCCGACTTTTAGTCTTTCCATTCTGTTTCTTTCCCATGCTTTGCAATGCAGTTTTATTGGAGGCTGTTTTTATTGCAGACTGGAAGAGGTATCATTCCCCACCTTCAAGCTGCCCTAGGTGTCCCTCATCTCCAGTCCTGAGCGCCTCAAGCTTGAGTTCCCTTTAATTCTCATGTGTCGGGTTATATACAACCCCAGCTACCCTGCAGAGTGGGGTAGGAGTGCGAGGGCTCCCTGTGGGTCTCACCATCGTCTTTGCCTTAGGCCCCAGCCCTGTCCCCTCCTGCCACAGCACCCCCATGGTGAGGACAGCATCAATCATTGCACCTCTCCAGGGGACAGAAAAGCAGAATGGAAGTCTCACTGGACAAATGTCCCTCATGTGGGGAATGGTAATGAGGCACATCTTTGTGCACGAGAGCTCTCCCAACTCCTCCTCACCTATGACCCTCACTTTCACTAGCCGCCTTCCTCAGCTCTCACTCCACAGGCTTGCCCTCCCCTGGTTGTCTTTTTGACTCAAAGAGGAAAGAAATGCTCACCATGGATTGGACAAAAGACTGAGGCGTTTTGATACACAACTGCTCTCCTTTTCTCATCAGGACATCCTTAGTGACCATTTCCTGACAGATCTGTACCAGACATAATCTGGAGAATTGATTCTCCCTCCCTGTCTTTGACCCGGTTTTATCAAGGGACGGCTAGCAGTGAAGTGATAAAGGTAAGTTAATACCTGAGGCTACATAAAGCATAACTTAAAAACGTGCATGTTTAGGCTGTTATCTCATTGCAAGCTAACTGCAGGCTGAAGCTGGTCTTTCCAGCGCATCACCATTCCACTAAACTCCCTCAGTGTTCAGCAGCAGGTTACTAGGAAAAAGTGCAGGAAAAGACACCATGTGCTTAAGTCAGACTGATAGATTTTCTAAAAATATTTGCACCAGTGAGTTCCCTTTGTGGGAAAGAATCTTTTCAAAGAGCATTGGATAGGTTTTTATCTATTTGTGAAAGTAATGGAAGATCAAGTACAGAAAAGCCCCAAAAGCATAAGAAGGAAAATAAAAATTGTCTTCCACTTCACAGAGACAACCACTGTTAACATTTTGAGAGATTTTCTTTCAGCCATGAGAGATGAGAGCAAGTTACCACAATTGGGATATTATTTGTTTATGGATGCATTTTTGTGCCTTGCTCTTTTCATTTAAGACTACATCATTCATTTTATATTCATCAAATATTAATGGACCACTATCAATCAGAACAACACGTGTCTCTGAATACTATGAGCCTTTTCTGACAATATTAAATCCTCTTCAAAAAAAACCATGATTTTTAAAAGATACAGTATTCCAAAAATTTACTGTTCTATAGCATAATTAACGGAGAAGGCAGTGGCACCCCACTCCAGTATTCTTGCCTGGAAAATCCCATGGACGGAGGAGCCTGGTGGGCTGCAGTCCATGGGGTTGCAAAGAGTCAGACACGACTGAGTCACTTCACTTTCACTTTTCCCTTTCATGCATTGGAGAAGAAAATGGCAACCCACTCCAGTGTTCTTGCCTGGAGAATCCCAGGGACGGGGGAGCCTGGTGGGCTGCTGTCTATGGGGTCTCACAGAGTCGGACACGACTGAAGCAACTTAGCAGCAGCAGCAGCAGCAGTAGCATAATTAAATTATTCTCCAACTTTTGAACATGTGCATTATTTCTTTTGTTTAACACCTTTCTTAAAATGTAATTATCTGTTCATATTTGAAGTGTGTGTATGTGTCACTCAGTCGCATCCAACTCTTTGTGACCCCATGGACTGTAGCCCACCAGGCTCCTCTGTCTATGGGATTCCCCAGGAAAGGATACTGGAGTGGGTTGCCATCCCCTTCTCCAGGGGGTCTTCCTGACCCAGAGATTGAACCTGAGTCTGCTGCATCGCAGGTATTCTTTACGATCTGAGCCACCAGGAAAGCCCATATTTAAAGTGTAAAGTTTGCTAAGTTATGACTAATGAATGTACCTATAAAACCATCATCACAATCGAGATAATGAACATATGCTTCACCCACAAGAGCTTTCCTGTGCTCCATTGTAATCCTTCCACCTGCCTCCCCCAGCCCCAACCCCTATCTCCAGGTAATCTCTGATCTGTTTTCTGATGCTATAGGTTAGTTTGGATTTTTAGACTATTTTATGAATGGAACAATACACTGTGTACTCTCTTTTGTCTGACTTCTTTCACTAATCATATTTATTTTGAGATACGTCTATGTTGTACAGGCAGCAGTTTGTTTACTTTTATTGCCAAGTAGTATTCCATTGTATGGATATACCATGATTTATTTATCCACTCACCTGTTGATGGGCATTTTTGTTGCTTCCTTTTTTAAAAGATTATTACAAATAAAACTTCTGTGAACATTGCATGTATCTTTTTATAGCCATAAATTTCTTTTTCTTTTGGATAGTCTATACAAAGTTCAGTTCAGTCGCACAGTCGTGTCCGACTCTTTGTGACCCCATGGACTGCAGCACGCCAGGCTACCCTGTCTATCACCAACTCTCAGAGCTTACTCAAATTCATGTCCATCGAGTCAGTGATGCCATTCCACCAAAGTACTGACCCGGTTCAAAGTATTGAAATTTCAACTTCAGCATCAGTCCTTCCA
Source organism: Capra hircus (assembly GCF_001704415.2). Lineage (NCBI taxonomy): Eukaryota > Metazoa > Chordata > Mammalia > Artiodactyla > Bovidae > Capra > Capra hircus. Next base: position 110,290,758 of record NC_030811.1, read on the forward strand.
ATAAATATTCAGGACTGATTTCCCTTAGAATGGACTAGTTGGATCTCCTTGCAGTCCAGGGGACTCTCAAGAGTCTACTCCAACAGCACAGTTCAAAGCATCAATTCTTCAGCACTCAGCTTTCTTTATAGTCCAACTGTCACATCCATACATGACCACTGGAAAAACTATATCTTTAACTAGATGGACCTTTGTTGGCAAAGTAATGTCTCTGCTTTTTAATATGCTGTCTAGGTTGGTCATAGCTTTTCTTCCAAAGAGCAAATGTCTTTTAATTTCATGGCTGCAATCACCATCTGCAGTGATTTTGGAGCCCCCCAAAAATAAAGTCTGACACTGTTTCCACTGTTTCCCCATCTGTTTGCCATGAAGTGATAGGACCGGCTGCCATGATCTTAGTTTTCTGAATGTTGAGTTTTAAGCCAACTTTTTCACTCTCCTCTTTCACTCGCCTCAAGAGGCTTTAGTTCTTCACTCTCTGCCATACAGAAAGCGAAGCCTGTACAAGGACTTGCACACAAATATTTTTGATTCTGAAGATGAAGTGTCTTTGTCACATGATATGGATGTAGATGTGCATGTTTTTAAGAAACTGCCAGACTGTTTTCCAAAGTCGTTGAACCATTTTCATTCCCATCGACAGTTCGTAAGAGTCCCCTTTGTTCCAGATCCTTGCCAACACCTGGTATGTTCAGTGTTTGCAATTTTGGATATTCTAATAGGTATATGGTGGTATAACCTTGTATTTTGTGTATCCCTGATGAGTAATAATTTTGAGCATCTTATTGTATCCTTACGCAGTCTATTGGGCAAATTTGTCAAATCTTCAATCAGGTTTAACCTAAAGTGAGTTTCAGTCACAGAAAAGTACTTCAAATTTTATTTTATTTTACTCTTTCGGCTGTGCCACACAACTTGCAGAATCTTGGTTCCTGGAAAGGAATCAAACCCGGAGCTCAGACAATGAGAGTGTTGAGTTCTAACCACTGGACCACCAGGGAATTCACAGAAGAGTGCTTCAAAATGTAAGTTCTTAGAACATTCTTTTGCTAATGATACATTTCTGCCATTCTGTCTCACTCCTATTCAAAGCACTGAAGATGGTCTTAGAAATAAAAGATTGATCATATTAATAGATGACTAACAGGTGATGATAATTTAAAAGTCTTAACCAGTCATCATGTGGACAGCTTCAAAACGTATCCTAAAGAGGAACATCACCGTTCAAACTACCCACCAGCACTTTCTAAAAGACCCAAAGTTCCCAAGGTCATGATAATTACGATATTACTCTAAGCCTTTCCTCAGAAATCTCCCCACTTCTTCAAAGTCAGTCCTGTTAGCAGTTCTGATCACTTCCGGCTCTTTTCTGCCACCCATTTCTTCTTCACTTTTACCCCACCCTGTTTCACCCCCCTTCTATTCTCTCCTCTCTTAGCAAGTGGTCTGTTTCTTATCAAGAAGATAATCTATTGGGTGTGATTTCTACTCGCTTCTTTTCCCCAGTTTACACACATCTGCTTTTTCACTCGGCTTCCCTCCTCTGCCTCATGTAAGAGAAACACATAATTCTCTTCTTACCTAAGACCAGCACTGCCTCTTCCAGCCTCCATCTTTCTCCTCCAAATCTGAGGGCATCTAGTATCAAGTATCTGCCTCTCTCCTTTAAGTCTTAGCTAACCATTGACTTCTTTCCTTTTGCATCCAAACCTGTTTAAGACTTTTACAGCTTAAGATCAAAATCTTCCTCCATTTTATGTTTTTCTTCAGATAGAGCTTTCCTTCCCTTCAGAGCCAAGCATTCAGAAAACAGATTACTCTACTTCCTCTTCCTCATCTCCTATTCATACTGTAATCCCTGCAGTGTGACCCAGTTTACCTCCTGGTCAGTGTTTGCTAAGAATATTAAAGTTTTCCTAACAGTCAAAGCTGCTAGACACTCCTCAGCCCTGATCTTTCTTGACCAGATAGCAATGTTTGACCCTCTTGAGTAACTCCCCTCCTTTGGTTTCTGTTTCACAATTCTTTTAAAATCAACAAAATGGTTTCTGTTATCTGTACCTGAACTCTGAATGATCTAGTGTCCTTCTATACTTTATCCTCCTAAAGGATTAAACCAGCTCTTTGCACTGCCTCCATACAGCATGCTATCTCTTCCTTCCCAATCTCTGATCATGGTGTTCTTTTACCTGGAATGCCTTTTCCTTTTATTTGCCCAGGTTACTTTAGTGAGATGGGAAACTTTGCATATCTTAAAGGAGCTGCCCGGGAACTGTGCTATGTGTCAGTCCCTAGGTTTGTAAAGCTACAAGTTTCTCTGTAATGTTTCTCCTAAAGCTTTCTCCTATTCCTGATGTACTAATGACAAAATATATCACTTCAAATCATCAATTTAGTATACACCTATGAAACTTTGGCTGATTTCTGATAGCCAACTACCATCTATTACTATCTCTTCTTTTTTTAAAAGAAAAAAAATTACATTTTAAAATTCCACTTCTATTTGTCTATCTAAAATTACTAGAAACAAACCAAAAATGAAAATCTCTGAGAAAGACCCACTCTTTCCTCAGGAATCCATTTTGTATGGTGTTCACGGAAAAGTTCCATAGTACAAAGAGAAACAGAAGCAATTAGAGGACTTTTATGAAAATGCAAGATCAAATCTCTGCAGCCATGAACTTGAAAGTTTTATTCCTGTGAAGAGCTAGAGCTTTATAGATGAGATAGAGACTGAGAAAAGAGAAATTACATATCTAATGCAATGGTCTTGTATATTTATGGCAAAGTTGAGTCCCCTAATTCCAGTTAAAGTATCATTTCCACTATTTTTTCAAAGCCTTTCTTTGTCAACGTTTCCAACACTGATCAATGGTCTGAAAGATTCAGTTTTTAAACTCTTAATTCTGGGGCAGTTGGGAAATGGAAAATTTTTTACACAATGCAAGTAAAAGCAAAGAACATTTTTAAAAACTGGAAGCAAGATTGATTTTTTCAATTAATTGTTTGTTCTATCCTAAGTTAGAAGGGAAGAGGCCCTGGAGGATTTGTATATGTTACAGGAGAATGCAGTTCAGTCTTTTCCTATGTCTCTCCAGGGCCTCTACAGATGGACTTCCAGTTACTGCCTAGAGTCAAAGCCACTCTTCATATGTGCTAAATAAGTTTATGACTTCTCTCATTTCAAGTACATTTTGGGCTTCCCACAAGGATTTCCAAATAAGTACTACTTCTTAACTGAGTTAAAATAGCAGCCTCTTTCTTAACCAAGTGGAAAGAAAGTAAATCTGTTTCAACTAGACCTGTTTTATTACCATTCCCACTCCTTATTTTGAAGCTCTCTGACTAGCCAGATATCCAGACAAGATCCATAAGGATTTGTGAACCTCCACAAATTAAGAAACTGGAAAAGCACCAGGGACAGTAACTGGGTACTATCCCAGATGCCAACAACCAGTCTCATACATGTGGGTCCCTTAGAGAGCCAAGCTTGAATTACCAGTGCTGGTGTGGAGGTCACCATCAGACTCCAAGTCAGATAGCAGTTTTTACAGATCTAACTACTGTTGCTCAAGTGGGTGTCCATGGAAACTAGAAAAAATTGGTTTGTTGCCTAGAGAAGTGGAAAGAAAACCAAGTCATTTGGTTTCTATGTGGTTTCCACGAAGCTAAGGAAATTTTTTGGCAAATGATAAAAACAAGGATGGCTAAAGCTACATGATCCCCTTGGTCATTTCTTGATCTTATCAAGAAATATTCTCTACATATATTATTCAAAAATATGAAAATATTCTAAATGAAGGAGTACCAAATTCTTGGGTTATTTGATTCTTGGTTAGATTGGGAACAATTCCTCAAAACAGTGACCAATATATATAACAAAGCTGAATAGGTTAAAAAGTCCCTGGATTCATTATATATGGAAAATGTTTCTCATCCACAAATTCAACAGAGTTCCAAGTATGAAAGAAAAAGCTAGTATTTAATAAGAGCAGAGGAGACTTAAAACCTATTCATTAACCCTATGGAAATATTTGTCACTTATATACAGCTTTTAGGGAATCGGGTAAAAATAGAACCCTCCTAAGAGTTCAGTCATCTGGACATGGGCCTTTGTCTATCTGAACAAGTAAATATGACATAGCAGTGGCCAAGGGATTTGTACAATGAAGTCTCTGATAACAGGGATACTGAGGTGACAACTTGGCACGTGGTGGCATGATTTCACAGCATCTGTTGGCCTGCCGTCAAATAGAAAACAACTTCTGGCAGATTCTCTTTGTCAATGAATGCACAGAATTAGCCAGGCCAAGAAACGTGGTATACATGAGTTACAACCACGAGTTGGCCTGACCTCAGCTGTTCAGCATTTATGATAGTCAATGCTGCATTTAGCTTGTCTAAGAATATTTAGAAGAAATACCTATAAAAATTCAACTTCAGACAGGAAAATCAAAATCGGTTTTATCCATGAGTCACAAGCTAAAACGCGCATAGATGCCAAGTAGGGAATGAAAATCAATGTGTGGAAGCAACTAGAAACGAAACAAGAGCACTATTGTGATGATAAAGACCATTGACACACAGGCTCGGGGTTGGGAAATAAAGGGGAGTAATGACAACTATAGCAAAGCGAGAAACACATTTTTTTTTTTTTCTTGAAAGGGAACAGTTACAGCTCCAGTCTAATCATTTGGTGCCACATCTTCAGGTATTCCAAAAGAAGCTAGGTTTCATTTGCTTGCATCTTGCTGGAGTTCCAACAATGATCTATTTATTTAAGGAAAGAATAGTAAAAGGGATGTGAACACAACCACCAGAACAAATTCATAAATCATTGAAATTGCTGTGTGATTTTGTACAAATCACATGAAAATGTAATTTTATACAAATGTATACTCTGCTGAAAATACATACATGAATGTATACAGACACACATACCCACACTCAGGGTACGTGGCTCAGAGATGAAGAAAAGCTGACTTGGTTAGTATACAAAACAGTGAAACCTGGGCTCTGAGTCCTTTGGGGATTGAGGACAATGTTTTCCTGCCTCATGTTCCCAGACCATTTCCTGCATGTGTGTTTTGGCTTTGAGTTCAGGATATAAGTCATCAAGAGGTTACAGCGAAGAAGCACATGGGATGATGCCTGGCATCTCCTCTGCCTATAGAAGAGTTGTTTCTCTATAAGCCATTCTACCTCACTCAAGTTATTTTTCAATCCAAAATCTTCCCTTTTTTCCCAGTTCCTGTGAAATAGAGCAAGCCCTGACTTGGTTCAGGCCCCAACAAGCTTCCTGCACGTGGTCCCCTGCTGCACACACCCTCAGCTTTCACCTGACCTTCCCTCCTCATGGTTCCTTGTAACTCACGGCCATGTTGACTTCATCGGCCTCTGTACAAGGCTTTTTCTCTGTCCCTCTCAAATCCCTATTTATTCTTCAGTATCAGTGTAAAGAATTCACTTTGTCTGAACCCCTCCTAGACTAGACCAGTCCAGGACGGCTGCCTCCTTGAAGTTTTATACAAACTCATAGTAATAGTGATGGATATCCTAACCAGTATGTCCTGGACTCTGTGCTCAGTGCGTGATTTGCCTGATTGCATTTACTCCTAGTCCCTGACTCCATGCAAAAGATATTGACTTATTTTTTGATTGTACTGAGTCTTCGTTGCTGTAAGAGGGCTTTCTCTAGTTGCAGGGGGCAGGGGCTACTCCCCAGTAATGGTGTGCAGGCTTCTCGTTGCGCTGGCTGCTTCTGTTGCCCAGCTCAGGCACTAGCGGTGCAGGCTTCAGTAGTTATGGCACTCAGGCTTAGCTGCTCCACCGCATGTGGGATCTTCCCTGGCCAGGAATTGAACTGGTGTCCCTTGCATTGCAAGGCAGATTCTTAACCACCAGACCACCAGGAAATTGCTGAATTATACCTCTTAATAAATTTGTTAAAATGTTTCTCCAAAGATAAACTCTTGTAAGGTTTGTTTAGAAATTCTTAATTTGGAATTTTCACCTTAATGAAAAGTATGAGTGTAATATAAATACATGATGAGATTATCTAGATGACTAGCCACCCCAGATAACATTAGTATGCATGCTCTGTTCACATTTACAGTCTCGTTCTTACCACATGAAAAGCCAAAACATTTTGAGGTTAATAGCACAAATTAGAGGTTCAAAATCATTTAAGTAGGGAGAAGTAGTGGGAAAACCCAGCCATCACACAGTGTGTGGTAATAAAGGGGAAGCCAGACTTGAAGAGCTGACCCACAGCAGTCAGGACCACATTTAAAAGAGTAAGTATATCATAGTATCATAGGTCCTGGTTTGTAACTACCATCTTGTGTGGTAATAGCAGTAAGAGTAATGGCAAACCCACAGTTAAGGATTTGTTATCAAACAATTTTTTAGTATTATTTTTAGGGTGCATTACTCAAATTATTAGCATGAATACAAGATCACTGATTAAGGGGAAGGCTAATGATAATGACTCAAACCATGTTTCATAGTGCTGGGAATCAGGTTAATATAGATATTTTTCCATATCTAACCCAAAGTTCAAACAAGACCATTCATCACATCAAGCTTATGCTGTTCATCTGAATTACATTGTTTTGCAGTTTTATTTGTATTAGATCCCTAAATTTCTCTTTTTTAATTTTAGTAAAAGCTCTAAGTATTATAAGTTTAAATCTGGTTTTATCAATGTACATATTATATAAGTATAAAATTAAAAATAACCTCAGGATTAGAAATCTATGTAAATTATTTTCTTCTAAAAAGGTTCTGTGCATTTCTTTCTTGTGAGGGTTCAGTGAGACAGTCTGTAAAATGCTTAGGCAAGAAATGCAGATTTTAGATTTGGACAGAACTAATGATCAAAATTCTCATGGTCTGAAACGGCGGTGAAGCTGGACATCAGAGAAAAGAGAACATTAACTAGAATGTTTGCGACTACTCTGCTTTGAATAACCAGATATTTATTTTTTTAAGTTTTCAAGCCTCCTTGAATTTAATCTTTATTTTAGGACCTAGAAACTGACAGTGCCTCAGGTTCACTTTTTTAAAAATATAAATTTATTTATTTTAATTGGAGGTTAATTACTTTACAATATTGTATTGGTTTTGCCATACATCAACATGAATCCACCACAGGTATACACGTGTTCCCCATCCTGAATCCCCCTCCTTCCTCCCTCCCATACCATCCCTCTGGGTCATCTCAGTGCACCAGCCCCAAGCATCCAGTATCATGCATCGAACCTCAAGTTCACTTTTCAGCAATAAATTCTTACTATAGATCCATAATTGCAGAAAACAAAAAAAAAAGAAATTACTCTTTTAAAAATGTAGTGCATCAGAGTTTTCAATTTCTATCCTGTTTCAGCAATAACGTGAGTTTTCTCCATGGAGCTTTTCTGTGTGTGTGTGTGTGTGTGTGTGTGGCAATATATATTGCTACTGAGATGTAGGATTGATCAGCCTACAGAGTTGAGGAGGAGGTGAGTCATTTGTCCCTGTAGGCAAAGCAGCCAGGAAAGTTTTTGTTCAGTCTTACACACTTCAGTTGAATGACTACTCTGAACAAGAAACTGAGGGAAGGATCTGGAGACATGTAAAGAAATGAGTGAGATACTGCTACAAATGTCTTAGAAGTTTATAGCCAAAGGAGAAGTCACAACTTTGTAATCCTGTGGCTTCAGTGGGCCTTGAGGCACAGCTGCAGTGACCAGCCCTAAGGCCAAGAGAACGTCTGAACACTGAGGATCCCAGCACCATCCACAGTAGTGATGGGACGTCATCCTGTAGCCTGTCTAGTGAACCGATTGATGTCGGGACAGGGCCAGTTCCTGAGGGGGCACCAGCCCTGTCCTGCTGACAACCTTTGTAAAAGATGAAAATACAACGATATTTTGCAAATATTTCCGATTTGCAGTTAAACCAGAAAGGACGGCAAACACGGGATGAGAAAATCAGGATCCAAAAAGCTGAAACTATTGGCTTCAACAAGATGATTGCAAAGGGAAAAATGGAAGTTCCTGCATTCTGGCCCATAAAAAGAAAAAAAAGCCACTGTGTACAAACTCAGGATGGGAGAGGCATGGAACTGTGTGTGTGTGTTTTAGAGTCAGACTTGAACTGGCAACCGTGCAAAGAAGAAATATAAATGATTCATAAACAAAATGGTTTATCCTCATTATTATTCCAAGAGATTTAAGTTGAAACAGGAATCCCTTGATCTACCAAACTGATAAAGGTAGGAAGAAGGGTAATTCTCAGTGCTGACAAGAATTTGAAGAAATGGGCATTCTCATATCCGTCATGTCAGAGTGTGAATTGTGAAGTCCTTTGCAGAAGGACTTAACAGTATGTATTGGAAATCATAAAACCATGCAGACTTTTTATCCTAAGAAGTTACACTTTCAGAAATTTCTCTTAAATAATTAAGGATGCACATAAGTGTTTAGCTACTAGAGCATTGATCATAGCATTTATTTTTTCCAGCTTTACTGAAATAGTATTGACATAATGCATAATTAAGGTGTGTAAATAGATGATCTGATACAATTGTGGAATTTTACCTCATTAACATTATTTAACATATCACCTCATTTCATATCATGACCTTTATTTTTTCTTTTTTGTGGTGATAACACTTAAGATTTACTCTTAGCAACGTTCAAGTTGATAATACAGTACTAACTATAGTCACCATGATGTACGTCAGATCCTCAGAACTTACTCATCTGTAACTGGAAGTTTGTACCCTTTGACCACCATTTTACCATTTCCCTACAACCACCGTTCCACTCTATTTCTGTGTGGTTGGCTCTTTTAAATTCCACATATAAGAGAAACACACAGTATTTGTTTTTTGCTGTCTGACTTACTTCACTTAGCATAATGCTCTCAAGGTCCTTCCATGTTGTCACAAAAAGCAGGATTTCCTTCTTTTTTATGGATGAGTGACATTCCATGTTCTTTCTTCACTCATTCACTTCACATTTTCTGTATCCATTTACTCACTGAGGTACCGTGAGGTTGTCTCCATGTCTTGGCTGTTGTGAATAATGCTGCTGTGAGCACAGGGGTGCAGATGCCGCTTTGAGGTCCTGCTTTCATTTCTTCAGACGTACACCCAGAAGTAGGATTGCTGGATCATGTGGTGGTTCTATTTGTAATTTTTTGAGGAACTGCCTTAGTGTTTTTCACAGTGCTCTACAAATTCACACCCCCACCATCAGTGCACAAGGGCTGCCTTTCTCTACATTCTTGCCAATACTTAACCTCTTGTCTTTTTGATAATAAATATCCTAACATATGAAGTGCTATCTCATTGTGATTTTGATTTGCATTTCCCTGATGATTAGCGATGTTGAGCATCTTTTCATGTACCTGATGACCATATGGATGTCTTTTTCTTTGGAAAAATATCTGTTCAGATCCTCTGCCCATAATTTAATTGGATTATTTGTTCTTTTGCTGTTGGATTGTATTAGTTCTTTATATATTTTGAATATTAACCTAAATGCTATCAGTAGATGATATGCTAATATTTTCTCCCACCCATATGTTGCCTTTTCACCTTGTTCCTTGTTTCTTTTGACATGTGGAAGCTTTTTAATTTGGTATAGGCCTACTCAGAGAGGTCAGATAACTTGCCCACGTTCACACATGCATTAATGCTAGAATTAACAACTCAAACCCAGGAGCTGTTTGTGCCTTAGCTTTCATACAGACTATCTCACATCTCAACAAGGGAAAACAGACTGGACTTGTTTGTGTGACTCCAGACAGGTGGAATTAGAAGAGAGATTCAGGGACACAGATATCAGTTCAATACTCAAAAGTTTTCTCTCAAAAGAAAAAAAAAAAATTTTTTTTTCACTGTCCCTTGGAAGATAGCAGATGTCCCTCTGCACTTTTTGTGTAGGTTCGGTGATGCTCTGTGATGTCTGAGAAATCTCAGACTTCAGTACACATCGGAGTCACCTGGGAGAGCTGCAAAGAACAGACTCCTGCGTTCACTCTTAGAGACTCAGGTTCAGGTGGGCTGGTGAGACTCGTGAATTTGCATTTCTGTCAGGCTTCTGGTCTAAGATCACACACAGGGGTTTCTTCAAACTCTAAAATTTTGTTACTTTTGAAAAGTCCTACTCTACAAAGTAGACGAATTACGTGTTCTGCACAACCTCTCTCGAGCAATGGCAGCCATAAGGCCCCTAAGCCATACTGCGAGGCTTGTTTGTGTTTCCTATTTAGCAGTCAGTAGAGTGTACCACATCTTTTAAAGCAGATGTTCATAGTGTTTTTGAATTCCCAAGGTTAGCTCATATATTAGAGACAGTTGTTGTTTTTTTAAGAAATCCATATTTATTTCTGATAATGAATGAATAAAAGCAAATCTCCTTAAATTGAGACAAGAAACTGATAAATCTTATTAGCACATTCACATCATCCGAGAGGAAACGTAGTTTTCCAACAGTGATTCACTCTTCAGCCGTGTAGCTCAATTTGGATTGAAAAGTGGAAATGCTATTGTTTGCCAAGAAATAAGGACAATGACCATATATTGTAAACTGTACTTCATTATTTTCAACAGTGGCAAACATGGTGTTGCTGCTGCTGCTGCTGCTGCTAAGTCGCTTCAGTCGTGTCCGACTCTGTGCGACCCCAGAGATGGCAGCCCGCCAGGCTCCCCCGTCCCTGGGATTCTCCAGGCAAGAACACTGGAGTGGGTTGCCATTTCCTTCTCCAGTGCATGAAAGTGAAAAGTGAAAGTGAAGTTGCTGAGTCGTCCGACTCTTAGCGACCCCATGGACTGCAGCCCACCAGGCTCCTCCATCCATGGGATCCTCCAGGCAAGAGTACTGGAGTGGGGTGCCATTGCCTTCTCCAAACATGGTGTTAAATAATGTTAATTTTTCAAAACTTCTGAACTCTTCTCATATCTACCTTTAAGGGCATCTTTATCTGTTTTTCACTCCCACTTCTTGATGAGGTCAAATTGCTGTCTTTAAAGTAGGCAAGAACACTCCAAAGTCAAATATTAAGGAGAAAAAATAGGTCCCTATGGATTGCGCCATTGGCCCTCTCCTTCCTGGAGGGCAGCTGATACAGTGCCTGGGGCTGCTAAGTCGCTACAGCTGCTTTATTACACGCCGGATCATCCTCTGCACCTCCGAACAGCCAGCATCTCCATTTGAGAACAGCAAGTGGCTTTTAAGTGATAAGATAGAGTTTAGCTGCTGTATTTTATGACATAATTCAGTTGGTGTTCCTTTACAGAGTGCCACTGGCTGGCCAACCTTAAACAGTCATAAACATTTGATGGTGGAGTAATTTAATTTAATGATTTCTTTAATCTTCAAATTGCGAGACTGTTTTCAAAATATTTTGTTGCCATGTGATCTCCTTTCAACCCACAGGATTAATAATTGATGTTGAAATATGGGTGGGAAAAAAATTGACAATGAACTTCTTTCTAAAGGAAGCAACACCTGGAGGAATACCAGATTCACACAGTGACTCCCCTAGATAGCAGATTACTGTATTGGCCAAACTTGTAAAATCGCAACATTCTGGATTGAAATGTTTCTAAAATGTCTTACCTGCTTTCTTACCACTTTAAACAATGGAACATTCTTAAACATCCTTTGATGAATCAAAATAATCCTTATAAATAAGCATGTCTCTATGGTATAACCAAATAGTTTTTAACCTCTAAACAATGCCTTCAAAACTTTGCTCCATGTTAGTCATGTTATTGAATTTTTATAGTCTTACACTTTCCCTTTTCACTTAAATGTACCAACCCCTGTTAATTTTTCCTTCCCTTTTAACTTGCTATTAAATTTAGCACATGCTAGAAATCTGGGTTTCTAAATTTACTGGAAGTTTGTGCAAATGAGTATGGGGAGTTTCTGAGAATTGTCTTGTGGTTCCTACAGTGCGTCGAGTCTGCTCTGTTAAGTTTCGGCCTCTCCAGGAGTTTATTTTGCATGATTCCAGCTTTGTTATCTGTTTTGTCCTGTAAATCAGGTTGCCAGATACACGGCCCCTGGTTAAGAAAAGGCTTAGCTGTGACCAAGCAATGATAACCACTGGTTTGTTTTCTTCCCACTCCGCCCTAGCCAGCAGACTCTTTGTATTCAAATCCACATCTTAGCGTGTAGCTCCCACAGTAGCAAACAGAACTGAGATGCCTCTTCTTTTCAAGACCCAGCATTCTTCCACCTCTTTATCCTTTGGACCTCACGCAGGAAACTAGAGTGAGAGGAGATAGGAGTTGGGACAGGAGCTGAACATATCTCATAAACTGAAGAAGGTCCCTGCAGCGGAGTGTTTTGTCTGTCCTCATCACAGAGATTAAGGAAGGAACAGAAATAGGAAAGGAAGGAACAGGGCACCGTTGTGCCTTCTGAGAAGCATTCTTTGGAATTCTTTTCACGTCTCAGGTGCCTGTTCTGTGTGCTGCTGTGAGAAGTGGCGTTAATCACTTTGATCATCAAGAGCAAGTTGCAGGTCTGGCCCTCTAAGTCCTCTAGGATGTGGCTCAATCCACTTTCTAATCTCACCTTCCACTGCTGTCTGTGTGCCAGACCAGATCCTCCACACTCCCACATCTCTTTCACTTTTCTGCTCTGGAAGCTCTGATCAGGTGCCAGTACGTGCTTCTCTGAGGAGAAAAAAGGCAGGGGCAGGATGCCATGGTAAGATAAATTTGGGAAATGTTGAGTTAACCAGTATAAAACAAGTTTCTTTACTAGAGTACTTTTCAGAGCCTTTTAAAATCCTAATCTTCATTGTAATCTTAAGATGGGGATTCTGGTATAGAATGAGGGTAACCACTCATCCCAGTCTGCCTGGGACAGTCCCAATATACACCTGTTGTCCCACCATTGTCTCTTCTGGGTTGAAAAATGTCTCATGGTTTTTAGTCATCTCCGACTCTTTGCGATTCCATGTTCTGTAGCCTGCCAGGCTCCTCAGTCCATGGAATTCTCCAGGCCAGAATACTGGAGTGGGTTGCCATTCCCTTCTCCAGGGGATCTTCCCAACCCAGGAACTGAACCCAGGTCTCCTGCACTGCAGGTGGACTGTTTCCCGTCTGAGCCACCAGGAGAGTCCGTCTAGATCTCAAATGCTGTCCCCAGTAATCTGCACTGTAGTGGAGGCTCCCTTATTATTGGTCCTCCTCCAAGGCTGGAAGTACTTCCTCGACTGAAAGTGATACCATGTCTGTGTCTTTCCTTTGGGACATGAGCGTTTTTTGCCCTGTTTGTAGTTTGGGGGTTCAAGCATTCCCTCCTCTACTGTACCATTAAAGTGAAAGCCAGGTAGTGTTTCACTTTGTCTTCACCCTCAATGCCAAACTCAAAAAATGCCTTTGAAAGATTAAATTTAGTTGCACTGGAAGTTGTCCTGTCCTCTCTGTTATTATACAGAAATGCATCCTTGGTGCAGGGCAGAGCAGCTCCAACCACTGTGCTCTCCCATGAGCGCTCAAAATGCTCAAGATTCTCCTACTTAAAAAAGCCGGTTCTCAACTTTGTTCCTCCAGCTACCACCTTGCCTTTTCCCCATTGTTCGTAGTTCAGAACTTCACAGGACTTGAACAAATATTCACATGCCAATCCATTGTAATCTGGCTTCTGTCTCATCACCTTCACCCCCACTGCTCATATCAGGGTTACCAATCACTTTTTTCTTTTTTTCCTAAATCCAATTGACACTTCTCATTTGGGCTTGCCTCTGAGATTTGTGGAGAAGGCAATGGCAACCCACTCCAGTACTCTTGCCTGGAAAATTCCATGGATGGAGGAGCCTGGTAGGCTGCAGTCCATGGGGTCGCTAAGAGTCAGACACAACTGAGTGACTTCACTTTCACTTTTCATTTTCATGCATTGGAGAAGGAAATGGCACCCCACTCCAGTGTTCTTGCCTGGAGAATCCCAGGGATGGGGGAGCCTGGTGGGCTGTCATCTATGGGGTCGCACAGAGTCAGACACGACTGAAGCGACTTAGCAGCAGCAGCTGTGATTTATACTCTCTTTAAACGTGCCCAAACTTCCTTGGAAAGTTTAACACAGAACTGCCATTTGATCCAGCAGTTTCACTTTAAGTGTGTACCCAAAGGAATTGAGAACAAGGACACACACAGATAATCATACACTGATGTTCATGGCAGTATTGTTCGTGGTAGCCAAAGGGCAGAAACAAATGTCCCTCAGCAATGAATGGATAAGCAAAATATGACTCATACAAACAGCGGAATATTACTCAGCCTTAGAAAGGAGTGAGAGTCTGAAACGTGTGAGAGCATGGGATGAGGGCTTCTGCGGCGGACCAGTGGGAGGGAACCCGCCTGCCAGTGCAGGGGACACAGGCTCAATCCCTGACCCAGGAAGATCCCACGGTTGTAGCGCAGCTAAGCCTGTGCGTCCCAGCTATTGAGCCTGTGCCTTAGAGCCCGGGGACTGCAGCTACTGAAGCCCGCGTGTCGCAGAGAAGCCAGTGAGCTGAGAGGCGTGCATACGGCAACCAGAGAAAAGCCTGCACAGCAGTCAAGAGCCAGTGAAGCCAAAATAGACAAAATTATAGGAAGACATGGGACGAACGCTGAAGGCATTGTGCTGAGAAAATAAGCCAGACACACTTCATGAGGACAGTGTTGCATGATTCCCCTTCTTCCCTGGTGGCTAAGAGGTTAAAAGCGTCTGCCTCCAATGCGGGAGACCCGGGTTCGATCCCTGGGTCGGGAAGATCCCCTGGAGAAGGAAATGGTAACCCACTCCAGTATTCTTGCCTGGAGAATCCCATGGACGGAGAAGCCTGGTAGGCTATAGTCCACGGGGTCGCAAAGAGTCGGACACGACTGAGCGACTTCACTTTTCACTTTCCACTTATATGAGGTACCTAGAATAGGCAAATTCATCGAGACAGAAAGCAGAATAGAGATTACCAGTGCCTGGGGGAAGCGGAAATGAGGACTTGTTTGATGGGCACAGAGTTTGTTCAGGAGGATGAAAAAGTACTGGAAATGAATGGTTGCAGAACATTGTGAATGTATTCAATGCCACTGAATTGTACGCTTTAAAAATGGTTAGGGACTTCCCTGGGGATCCAGTGGCTAAGACTGCACGCTCCCAGTGCAGGGGACCCGGGTTTGATCCCTGGTCAGGGAACTAGATCCCCTGTACTGCAACTGTAGACCCCGCATGCTGCAACTAAGACCCAGCACAGCCAAATAAATAAATACTTAAGAAAAATAATGGTCAAAATGATCCACTTTATGTGATGTTTCATTGTAACAGGGAAAGGGGCGGGGCGGGGGGGAAGAGAATGCATCCAAAGTATCAAAGTCCCTGAAATGAAAACCTTCACGGTAAACAGAGAAAAGTCAGTTTCGTAACTCCCCTCTGTTCAACAAGAATCTCCTTCTGGGGGAAGAAATCTGCCCTGGGGAATTCCTAGGTAGGCGTCCTGAGAGGCGCCTTGGAAAGAGCCTTCTGCTTCAGCTTATCTCTAGCCTTTCGGGTTACACAGCCACACCTTGTTTTACCAGTAACAACTGTTCCTGTGACGTTAGGAGCTAAATCACATCTTCCCAATAACATAGGTTCCAACAGGCAGAGGGGGTTTATCTCTTCAGCACTCTTCAGGTGGCACTGCTCGAAAAGTTTTCCTTTCGGTTTCCTTCAGTCCTCTTCTACCTTGACCCTACACCTCCCTCTCCAAGAGGACAGTGGTTTGTGAACAGGTGCTTTGTAAGCAAGAATAGAACCGGCCACTTGCACAGCCTAGGGAAAAAAGTAGGGATGGTGTGAATGGTGATGAGGGCGACTGGGGAAGGGCCTCGAAATCTACTCCTGCAGGCCCAGATTCAGTCTTTTCTTGAGCATTAAGTTATCAAGTTACCGGTGCTTCAGTTTCCAGCCTGTGGTGTATTTATACTTGTGTCATACTCTATGACACAGGCTTCCCTGGTGCCTCATTGGTAAATAATCCTCCTGCCATGCAGGAGGTCTGGGTTCAGTCCCTGGGTTGGGAAGATCCCCTGCAGGAAATGGCAACCCACTCCAGTACTCTTGCCCCAGAAATGCCTTGGAGAGAGGAGCCTGGCAGGCTGCAGTCCATGGGGTCTGAGCAGCCTCGCGGCAGGTACCCTTGTGCTGATGATGAACAGCCTGCTCCCTGTGCCCAAGTTTTCTGTGACAGCAGGAAGCCAAGCACATGCAGATAATTTCTCCAGTGTTTCCAAAGTAACACCTGACTCTGTTCGTTGATGATGCGCCCACTGCCTGTGAGGAAAGTCTGCCTCGTAATCCTCAAACCCCACGTCAAGTGTCTTGTTCCCTCCCAGGGTTTGCTGTCCGCCTGTCATAGAGAAAGCCCCTCGTGTTGCAAAGTGTGAGCTTTTATTTGGTCTGGGAGCACTTGGGAGCTCCTTGTAAAATTCACACTCGAAGGGTAAGAAGTCCAAAATCCTGCCTGGGGCATTTTTCACCGCTGTGAATTCTGGAGACTTGAGGGTGGATAGACAGATAAAAGCGATGAGGCTTCTCAGGACATCACGTTATGAGGCCTGAATGTGGGGTGTAGTGGTGGGAAAGGAAAGAGTCCAAAAATATTAAAAACACGAGAAAGGAGGGACCTTGGTATCTGAAGCATTCGTCTCTCTGTATGTCTTTTCCTCAGCTTCTCTAAGCTACCTGATCACATGGGGGAAAGTTCCTTGTTAGAATAAAATCCAGGAAGCCTCTTTTTTCACTCTTTTCCCCTAAAAACAAAACAAAAACTTACCACAAGAACTCTTTACTGCCCTGGAATTTCGAGGAGATCCCGTGAAACTGTGCGTCGATTGTACCTCCTCCAAGGACACTCCCTCATGCACACGACGCTGGCCGGATTTTGTAACTGCGTTTATGACTGATTTACGGAACTTTTACTTGGCAGGCCCTACTGTTACTGTTAGCTGGTTACTATGGATCTTTCAACATGCCACTCTGGCATGTTGCATTAAAAATAACCTCCCAAGACTGTACAGAATGCATAGAACAACGGGAGTACAGTCAGCGCCTCAGACTCCGGCCGCTGTTTCAGTGCCGACAAAGTCACATGTGCTCCCACGTGAAGCAACAGCAGGAAAAATTTTCAGACACCTCTGAAAAGGTCTGGTTGCTGGTTGCCTTATAATTTTTCTGATTCCCCAAAAGCAGTTCTCAGAGATCAACAACATCCTAAAAAAAAAAAAAAAGGAAAACTGTAGACCAAAAGAATAACAAAAACACACACTGCATTTGGGACGGGCACAGACCCAGAGGCAGGCTGTCTGGGTTTGACTCCAGTACTTAACTAGCCCCGGGATCTCAGCAAGCTGCACCATGACCACAGCTGTCTCACCTGCAGAATGGAGTGGTACCAGTGTCTGGCTCAAAGGGTTCTTCTGAGGATCAAGGGAGATAGCCAGGTAAAGGTCATTGGTTCGGTACGTGCACGTTAAAGGCACCCATTAAATAGATCATTATCCTTTGAACACCATCCTCTCAGCATATAGACTCATAGCATTTATCAACATGCAGCTTAATCAGCCCTGAATATTCATTGAAAGGATTGATGCTGAAGCTGAAGCTCTAATACTTTGGTCACCTGACGCAAAGAGCCGACTCATTGGTAAAGAGCCTGATGCTGGGAAAGATTGAGGGCAGGCGAAGAAAGTGGGTAACAGAGGATGAGATGGCTAGATGGCATCACCGACTTGATGGACATGAGTTTGAGCAAGCTCTGGGAGTTGGTGAAGCACAGGGAAGCCTGGTATGCTGCAGTTCATGGAATCACAGAGAGCTGGACGTGACTTAGCAACTGAACAACAACAGTGCCCGGTGTTGAGGTGCTTAAGAGTGATGCCCAGCTGCGTATGTACATGTCTGACACTCTTTCTAGATTATATACTTCTTAAGATCAGAGCTATACTCCATTCATTTGTATATTGGTTTTTTTTAAATACAAGTATAATTGCTTTACAATGTTGTGTTGGTTTCTGCTGTTCAACAGTGTGAATCAGCTAGACATATACACATATCCCCTCCCTTTTGAGCCTCCCTCGTACGCCCCCACCCCCCCCACGCCACCAGCATCCTACCCCTCTAGGTCCTCACAGAGCACCAAGCTGAGCTCCCTCTGCTATCTGGCAGCTTCTCACTAGCTCTCTGTTTTATACATTGTAGTGTATACATGTCAGAGCTCCTCACTCAGTTCATCCTCCCCTCCCCAATTTTGTATTCTCCATAGCCATCTGGAGGGTGCTGAATAAGTATTTATCAAATTAAATAGAAAGAGAGGAAGTTCCTTGGTGGTCCAGTGGTTAAGAATCTACCTTGCAATGCAAGGGACATGGATTTGACCCCTGGTCCAGGAACTAAGATCCCACATGCCGAGGGGCAGCAAGGCCCTCACACCACAACTACTGAGCCTTGGGGCCTGTGCGCCAAAACGAGAAGCACCACAACTAGAGAAAGCCCCAGTGTAGCAGCAGAGACCCAGTGCAGCCAAAAACAAATGGATAAATAAAAATCTAAACAAGTCCTTTAAAAATGGGAAGAGGAAGGCCTTTACAATGTAACAGGCAACAGTTCATATTGGAACTGGTAGCAAAAAAAAAAAAAAAAAATCACAGTCTTCAGGGGCAAATAGAATCCATTGCCAAGAAAACCCTGGTGTTCCCTGAAACTAAATGACTATATCAAGCTACATGTGAATACAATATTTGTAATGCTGGGTCTGGCTCAGTGAGTCTGGTTCTAACTGGGTTCGGCAGAGGAGAGAAAAGCTTTTATCTCTGTCCCAGCCCTGGCCTCAGCTCATGAGCCAGCCTTGCCCATGACTCAGGAGAAGAGTTGCTCTCCCGGAGCCAGACACCACAGCCACCACAAGCAGAGTACTTTCCTTATGGCATTTCAAATGCCATGGGATTCGGTGGCAGCAGCCCAAACAAACACAAGGGGACGTGGGGCCCCTACAGTGCAGTCTCTGCCCCTGCTTCTGCCGCTCACGCTTGGACCAGCAGGAACAGAGCTGTGCCCTGCAGAGGCGACAGAAGGCTAGCACCTCCCGGTAGGAAAGCCAGTGGGCCCTATAGGAGCCGCAGCAGGGACAACAGCAGGAGGGTCTGTGGCTATGGACTGACGTCTGGTCTACCAAGCACAAAATGAACCAATCAATCTGGGGTGTGTGTGTATGTTTGTGAAGAACATTGTTTTCTTTTTCCCCGACATTGCGTCAACACCCTCTAGCCAAAGGGCCATGGGAACACACCTATAGTTGTAAGAAGGAGCCCTCTGAACCTGGCTGCATGTATTTCTTCACCTGACTGTTCATCTGGATCCTTTATCATAGCCCTTATTATGTGCCAAACCAGTCAGTATAAGCATCTCCCTGAGTTCTGTGAGCTAGCAAACTGTTGAACTTGAGACGTGGGTCCTGGGAGCCCTGAGCCAGTCACTCAGAAGTGAAGAGGGCAGCCTGCGGTTTTGCTCAGCTTCTGATGTGGGGACAGTTTAATGAGCCTGAGCCCTCACTTTGTGGGGTCCAACGATAACCTGAGGTAGATTGTGTCAGGACTGAATTGAACTGCATGACACCAAGTAGGTGTCTACCAGCAATGGAAGAAATTCTCAGCACGTGGGGAAACCCTACATGTTTGGCAGCTAGAACATGAGTGTGGTGCGTGGGTAGTCAGTTGTGTCCGACTCTTTGTGACCCCATGAACTGCAGCCCACCAGGCTCCTCTGTCCATGGGATTTCCCAGGCAAGAATACTGGAGTGCATTGCCATTTCTTACTCCGGGGGATCTTCCTGACCCAGGGATCAAACCCATGCCTCTGTTATTCCCTGCATTGGCAGGCAAGTCCTTTACCCCTGAGCCACCCGGGAAGCCTTGCGAGTGTGGCAGTAATAGTGAATAAAGCGATGGAGAGGAAAGCGAGGTTTTTCTTAGAGTGTTATATTTGGGAGTGTAAGCCCAAGCCAGCAAGCGTAGGAGAAAAAGACAATGAAGCAGGAAAAGCAGGGAAGCCACACAAGGCGAATGATCTCCACGCCGGCCACTGCCTGCCACGCGCCAGACACAGCACGTCTCCTGACAGACCGTGTGGAGAAACTGCGCCTCGAGGGAAGGAGGAAGAGAAGAGGTCTGCCACCTTCTCTCCCCATCCCCACCTCCTGCTAGTCGAAGTCTGACCCCCAGGCCATGACTTTCGGAGCCCTTTCAGACCGCTACCTTCTGCTCCTTTGACATGCTCTGGGAAAGCAGGACTGCACACCTTGCTGTGTAGCGTTTCATTCACGTCCAGGGAAGACAGGCAAAGCTGCAGCAGCCAGCCCTCCCTGGACTGGTAAGCAGCAGATGCTGGAACCACCTGGATGCTGTGGCTGAGACCGAGCCAGGGGAGGTGGCTGAGGCTCAGGAGATGCTGGTAGAGAGTGACGCTGCAGGGCACTAGCGCGTTTCCCATACATTTCCTCTGACTCTCCAGGTTTCCCTCGTTTTCTGCTTTGCTGAACAGTGAGCAGAACTTGGTCCGTACTCTCAACGCACAGGCATCTAGTGTCTCTTGTACTTGACTCTCCTCTCCCTCCTGGGCACACAGGAAGTTTCCACTCCTGCCTCCGTGCAGGCATATGGGTGATGCGACTGGTGCTGGCTGATGGTCACGGGAGGAAGTGCCCGGTGTGCTTCTGGTCCAGAGCGTGTAAGAGCCAGTGTAAGTTCTCACACGCTTTCTCTGCCGCGATCCTGGGAGCTCTACTGAGATAGAAGGGCTGCAGGGAGATGGATGGAAACACTGAGACAGTGTGTGTGGAGAGGAGCTGTATTTACCTTTTGTTGATCAGACTTTTGTTAGTGACCCAGAAGCAACAGAAGTCTTACCTAACTAACTCCAGCGAGCTAGAAAGGGCAGCTGGAGAGGCAGATTCAGAGAGTATGTAGGGACCAGAGACTTGACAGGAAGAATCATACTCAAGGTCCAGCCGTGGGAGACTGGCCAAGCACACCCTCCCTGCCCCATGGACACTATTGTGGACTCTCTTTGCTGCCATGAAAGTGAAATGAAATGAAAGTGTTAGTCGCTCAGTCGTGTCTGACTGTGATCCCATGGACTGTAGCTCACCAGGCTTCTCTGTCCATGGGATTCTCCAGGCAAGAATACTGGAGTGGGGTGCCATGCCCTCCTCCAGGGGATCTTCCCAACCCAGGGATTGAATCCAGGTCTCCTGCATGCAGGCAGATTCTTTACCGTCTGCCTGAGTCACAAGAGATGTCAAAATGATCCCTGTGTCTTTGTGTCTGCTTTCAGGATAAAAATACCAAGGGAAGAAATTATCTTAGCCCGTATGGAATGTGCACACCCCAGGCACAAGAGGGCTGGGAAAAGGGACTTCCGTCTCACGCTCCTTTCAACACTCCAGTGCCACACAATGGACTTTCTTGCAGATAGGAAACATCTTGGATGCTAGGCAGCCAAAAACTTTAAAAAATTAAAAATCCTACAGATGTTCACTGCAGTTATATATGTATGCAGTCATATGTGTATCTAGTCATATGTAACACAAGCCTACCTGTGTTACAGTGCCTGGTTGTAGTGTTTTCTTGCAGAAATCAATGAATAATTATTTGTTATTGATGAAGAGCTAAGAAGTTTAACTATATAGGACATAAATGGGAAGCGAGAGAATTCAGCCCCTAAATACTGAGTCTATTTCTCATGAGCACATACCACAAGTTAAAAGGGAATGAAACTTAGGAACAGAAAGTCTTATGTCAGTGGTGCCTATTGAGATAGTTACTTCTATACTACCTCATAAGCAGAGCTTAACCATTTCTATATGGGCCTAGATCTCTCTCTCTTTTTTCTTTCTTCTGAAGTCCCATTTTCTGGGACAAACGGAAAGCACCAGATCAAAGTGTTTTTCTCTCCACTTCTTTGTGGCTTCCCTAGTGGCTGAGACGGTAAAGCGCCTGCCTGCAGTGCCAGAGACCCGGGTTTGATCCCTGGGTTGGGAAGATCCCTTGGAGAAAGAAATGGCAACCCACTCCAGTATTCTTGCCTGGAGAATCCCATGGACTGAGGAGCCTGATGGGCTACAGTCCATGGGGTCCCAAAGACTTGGACACAACTGAGTGACTTCACTTTCACTTTCTTTTCTTTGCTGAAATGAACACATGATCTCCGTTATCACACCAGCTGAAGCATCTTTAGCTTACATGCCTTAGGTGAGTGTTTCCCAGTGTCTGCAGAAAGCTTGTTATTGTTGCTGTTCAGTCGCTAAGTCGTGTCTCTTTTGCAACCCCATGAGATGTAGCCTGCCAGGCTCCTCTGTCCATGGGGTTTCCCAGGCAAGAATACTGGAGTGGGTTGCCATTTCCTCCTCCAGGGGATCTTCTTGACCCAGGGATCCAACCCGCGTCTCCTTCATTGGCAGGCAGATTCTTCACCACTAAGCCATCTGGGAAGTCCTGCAGAAAGCATGAGACTAAACCTAAAAAGATCCATTTCTCCTTTGACTCTCTCTCTACCATGCAGTTTATCGTTATCTATTTCAAGAAACCAGTCCTAATGAGACAAAGAAAATCTAGGTGAACAGATAATAGGCTGTTTAGCAAGTTGTTTGACTTTGTGTTGTTTGACTTTGACTGTGTGGACTATAACAAACTGTGGCAGAGTCTTAAAGAGATGGGAATACCAGATCACCTTATTTGCCACCCACCTCCTGAGAAATCTGTACTCAGGTTAAGCAGCAACAGTTAGAACCAGACATGGAAAAAGGAACTGGTTCCAAATTGGGAAATGAGTGTGTCAAGGCTGTATATTGTCACCTGCTTATTTAACTTATATGCAGAGTACATCATGAGAAACGCTGGGCTGGATGAAGCACAAGCTGGAATCAAGATTGCCTGGAGAAATACCAGTAACCTCAGATACACAGATGACACCACCCTTATGGCAGAAAGTGAAGAAGAATTAGAGTCTCTTGATGAAAGTGAAAGAGGAGAGTGAAAAAGGTGGCTTAAAACTCAACACTGAAAAAACTAAGATCATGGCATCTGGTCCCATCACTTCATGGCAAACAGATGGGGAAAGAATGGACACAGTGACAGATTTTATTTTGGGGGCTCCAAAATCACTACAGATGGTGACTGCAGACATGAAATTAAAAGACGCTTACTCCTTGGAAGGAAAGCTATGACCAACCTAAATAGCATATTGAAAACAGCAGAGACATTACCTTGCCAACAAAGGTCCGTCTAGTCAAAGCTATGGTTTTTCCAGTGGTCATGTATGGATGTGAGAGTTGGACTATAAAGAAAGCTGAGCACCAAAGAATTGATGCTTTTGAACTGTGGTGTTGGAGAAGACTCTTTTGAGAGTCCCTTGGACTGCAAGGAGATCAAACCAGTCAATCCTAAAGGAAATCAATCCTGAATATTCATTGGAAGGACTGATGTTGAAGCTGAAGCTCCAATACTTTGGCCACCTGATGTGAAGACCTGACTCATTGAAAAAGACCCTGATGCTGGGAAAGACTGAAGGCAGGAGGAGAAGGGGACGACGGAGAAAGAGATGATTGGATGGCATCACCGACTCGATGGACATGAGTTTGAGCAAGCTTTGGGGGTTGGTGATAGACAGGCAAGTCTTGTGTACTGCAGTCCACGGGGTCTCAAAGCATCAGACACGACTGAGCAACTGAACTGATCTGAGGAAGTTGTTAATGCTAAATAAGGCATTGTAAATACCAAATAAGATATTGATCAATATCTTCAAAACCTTTGGAGACTCTCCACAAAATTTTGGTGTAGAAATAAAATAGTGATGTGGGTAGACCCATAATCTGACAGGTTAGCACATTTTATCTCTAAAATTCCTAAACGGGATCATTAAACACTGAACTCAGAGTTTGAGGAAGATTGTCCTGGTCATTTGTGTAGAAAGAACTGGAACAAGGTGAGTGAAGATCGGTGATAAAGACCAGGATGCCGGCTGTGGAGATAAAGGGAAAGCATACATCTGAGAAAAGTCTGCTGTCTTATCCAGCGAGGTGTCAATGACAGATGCTGGGGGCGGGGGGTGAGAGGGGGTGTGTACCACTGGAAGCAGAGGGCTTCAGGCAGGCAGACCTTCCAAGGTGACATCCTCCAGGTGAGTGCTGAGATAATGATTGTTTTGGCAACCATCAGCAGTATTGTTTGTTGTCGCTGAGTCACTCAGCCGTGTCCGACTCTTTGGGACCCCACGGACTGTAGCCTGCCACACTTCTCTGTCCATGGGATTTCCCAGTCAAGAGCACTGGAGTAAGTTGCTATTTCCTTCTCTGGGGGACCTTTCCAACCCAGGAGTTGAACTCGTGTCTCCTGTGTCTCTTGCATTGGCAGGCAGATTCTTTTACCGCTGAACCGCCGGGGAAGCCAGTAAATCATCAGAGCAGCAGTCAAAGGCAGCAAGCCCCAGGCCCACGATCTGAAAGGGGTTCCTTCCTCACTATTGCCCCCAAAATGTATGGAGCAGTTATAAGTGTTCTGATTAAGGGCAACCAGGGGATGACTGGATTTTTGCCCTGAATAATAACCATCACTGATTGATTGGCTACTCATTGAGGGCCACTTTATTAGGTACTTTACACAGCCTCCGGCTTCTGAGGTCAAGCTAGTGGTAAAGGCACCCATATACTGCCTCATATACGGTTTACATAATTTTTACACATGAGGAACTGAAGCTCTGAGAGGTTCTATAATATATCACATAGTGAATAAATGGCAGAACTAGGGACTGAACCTAAGGATCCCCAGTTCCAAGTGCTTGCTCAGTATACGGAAGCACAGCATCTCAAAACAAATTTGCTGAAAGAGAAGGCGCTTGACTAATGATTGAAAAATAATACCACTGTGAATTACAGTGATGGGTGATTACTTGGCAGCAACAGAGCCAAAACCTTTTCCCTGGTACTATAGTCACATTTAAAACATAAATTTAGAGCTCTTCTTGTGTCAGTGGTACTGGGAAATTCTGATTGTAACTCTTTGACAACCTGTCACCATTTTGTAGATAAGTACAGTATTCTTTATTTAATATGAAACTCCTGCTTGGAAAAATCAGTTTAAAACATATTACTTAAAATGCCCCCAAAGGTTCCTTATGTATAATTAGGTATAAGCGCTGCTTCCCCTTGAATATGTGTTCCTTTTCCTTTTGGCAATGATAATGTGATTTTTCTGTTTCTTTTGACCCTGACTTTCAGAGCCAAATCTGATGTTCACAAAAATCTATCTCAATCTGTATATTTAGAATACTAGCTTTCTGTTATTTTCCTTGATTCTGATTTTCATTTAATTTTCCACTCACTCAGTAACTATTTGAGTACCTAACAGATGTCAGATGCTTTGTCAAGTACACTGGAGACAAGATAATATGATAAACGCTATAATAAATTTATGCACATGAAATTATAGAAGAACAAGATAGAAGAGTCAAATTGGTGAGGCGTTTTGAGTTAGATCTCAAAGTATGAGACTGTGTGATGGAGGGAGGGCTAACTGAGGGTCAGGGGTTGAGAAAGAGGATGGCAAGTAAGTTTATAATCATTTTGCTTTTTAATAGCCTTGTTGTTGTTGTTATTGTTAGTTGTTCAGTTGCTAAGTCATGTCCGATTCTTTTCGACAGGAGGAGCCTGGCAGGCTACAGTCTATGGGGTCACAAAGAGTTGGACATGACTGAAGTGACTTAGAATGCACGCATGTCCATCGAGTCGGTGATGCCATCCAACCCTCTCATCCTCTGTCGCCCCCTTCTCCTGCTGCCTTCAGTCTTTCCCTGCATCAGGGTCTTTTCCAGTGAGTCAGCTATTCAGATCAGGTGGCCAAAGTACTGGAGCTTCAGTCCTTCGGGTGAATATTCAGGGTTGATTTCTTTTAGGATTGACTGGTTTGACCTTCTTGCTGTCCAAGGGACTCTCAAGAATCTTCTCCAGCACCACAATCTGAAAGCATCATTTCTTTGGCGCTCAGCCATCTTTATGGTCTAACTCTCACATCCATACATGACTACTGGAAAAACCACAGCTTTGACAGTGCAGACCTTTGTCGGCAAAGTGATGTCTCTGCTTTTTACTACGCTCTCTAGGTTTGTCACAGCTTTTCTTCTAAGGAGCAAGCGTCTTTTAATTTTGTGGCTACAGTCACAGTCCACAGTGATTTTGGAGCCCAAGAAAATAAAATCTGTCACTGTTCCTACTTTTTCCCCATCTTTTTGCCATGAAGTGATGGGACTGGAGGCTTCCCAGGTGGCCCTTGTGGTAAAGAACCCGCCTGCCAATGCAGGAGATGTAAGAGACCTGGGTTTGATCCCTGGGTCAGGAAGATCCCCTGGAGGAGGGCACAGCAACCCACTCCAGTATTCTTGCCTGGAGAGTCCCATGGACAGAGGAGCCTGACCTGCCATGGTCCATAGCATCGCAAAGAATCGGACATGACTGAAGCAACTTAGTAAGCATGCCTGCACGATGGGACCAGATGCCATGATCTTAGTTTTTTGAATGTTGAGTTTTAAGCCAGCTTTTTCGCTCTCCTCTTTCACCCTCATCAAGAGGCTCGTTTGTTCCTCTTCACTTTCTACCATTAGACTGGTATCATCTGCATAGCTGAGGTTGTAGATATTTCTCCTGGCAATCTTAATTTCAGTTTACGTTTCATACAGCCCAGCATTTCACATGATGTACTCTGATAAGTTAAATGAGAAGGGTGACAAAATACAACTTGACGTACCCCTTTCACAATTTTGGACGAGTCCGTTGTTACACGTTCAGTAATATGTTGTTTCCTTTAGGACTGACTAGTTTGATCTTGCTGTCCAAGGGACTTTCAGGCGTCTTCTCCAGCATCACAGTTTGCAAGCATCAATTCTTCTGCATTCAGCCTTCTTTATGGTCCAACTTTCACATCACTACATGACCACTGAATAAATCATAGCTTTGACTATATGGACCTCCGTTGGCAAAGTGATGTCTCTCCTTTTAAAATTTTATTAACTTTATTGAGTAAATATATTTTGATAAAAATCGCTTCAGATCTGTCTCAGAAAGAGAGGGAAGAGGACAGAATAGATAGACTGGCAGATTATCGTGCCAGTGGATTCTTATGCATTTGGGGCAAAATAGAGGCACACAGCTGAGCAAAGCCCGAGTACAGACTCAAAGTTGCGTATAACGCAGGGAGCTCAGATCGGTGCTCTGTCATGACCTAGAGGGAAGGGTAGGATGAGGGAGTGGGAGAGAGAGTCAAGAGGGAGGGAGTATATGTATATTCACGGTTGATTCGCATTGTTGTACTGCAGAAGCCAAGACAATATTGTAAAACAATTGTCATCTCATTAAAAATAAATTTAAAGAGTGAAAGGTACACTGCCTTGCACATCCACGGCTCTTCCCCGCCCACTTCCTCAGGAGGCTGGCCCCAATCCTGTCCATCTCTCCTCATTGCTCTTTTTCTCCACGGTCACACCCTATGCCGTCCTCTCTGACTGTTCTCCCAGGATGTTAGCATCAGTCTCAGCAGATTTTATTTACTAGTGATAAATGCAGTTCAGTTCAGTCTTTTAACCTATCATCATTGATTCTACTTTTTCTCACGTAAGAAAATGTACCCCTTTAAATTGGCTTCCCAGGTGGCGCTAGTGGTAAAGAACCCGCCTGCCAGTGCAGCAGAAGCAGGTCGGATCCCTGGGTTGGGAAGATCCCCTGGAGGAGGGCATGGCAACCCCGTCCAGTATTCTTGCCTGGAGAATCCCATGGACAGAGGACCCTGGTGGGCTACGGTCCATGGGGTCACAAGGAGTCGGACATGACCAAAGCGAGTTATCTCACACGCATGCACCCCCTGAAATGCTGAGTTGGCTATATTGCATTGTTGCCCGGGTATGCAGTTAACCCTACTGTGCTCTAACCCTCCTGTCTATTCCTCATTCCTTGAGAATCTCTTTGCTTTGAGGGGAGCATGGAGTATAAAGCCTGGACTTTGAAGTCATATCTAACTTAGAATTCATGCTCACTCACTAGCTGTGTCATTCTGGGGAGTTCCCTAGCCTCTGAACCTCAGTTTCCACTTTCATAAAGTGATGACATTAAATCAGCCTTTCAAAGTTGGTGAAGTAATATATACATGGGGGTCTAGCTGGTTGTCTGGCATGTGGTAGCTTCAATACATTGTGTTGCTGTTTTAGTAGCTAAGTCATACTAAAGTACACTAACATCACTTAGTCAAGAGTAGCTAAGCTGACTCTTGCAGCCCCATGGACTGTAGCTCGCCAGACTTCTCTGTCCACGGGATTCTCCAGGCAAGGATACTAGAGTGGGTTGCTGTGCCCTCCTCCAGGGGATCTTCCTGACCCAGGGATCGTATCCACATCTCCTGCATTGGCAAGCGGATTCTTTGCCACTGAGCCACCAGCCACTGCTAAACTATTAATGCTGCTTCACTACATATATAATTATTATCACAATGAGATTCATTTTTCTTAACTTTTTCCTCTGCTCTCAAAAAAAAAAAAAGTTTTCTTTCAAAAGTATTTTACTGGCTAAACCTCATGTTTACTTTTAAAAGATTTCTTAAAAAGTCATCTATCCCCTCCCCACCCCACCCCCACTTTCCCAGAGATTGCAGCCTTCCTTCCTTCTCTTCTCCCTTGGCACCCTCTCCCTATCTGCCAAGTCTTCCCCACGTAGAGATCCTATCCCCTCTGTCTGTTTGTCCACATTGGAACATAAGCACCCCAGGGCAGAAAACTTGTCTTTCTACATATTTGTCAAACATCGTGTTCACAAAGAGATGAACTCAATATATAACAAATATAATACAGTCAGAATGCCTTACATGTTTAATAGATACCTTAGTTGCTACCTCTTTGTTCTAACTATACCAACCCTATGGACAGGAGATGTATTAAGAGAAGCCTGGCTACAAAATAATAAAATTATGGTTTTGGGTGCTCTGCATCAGGAACAGGCTATCCGTGGATGGGCAGCCAAGGTGTTTCCTACCCTGCTCACTTTCTAAGAGCAGAGAGCCTCAGCCATCACACTAGGGGGCATGCTCAGAAGGCTACCCAGCATCCAGAGACGAGCCCAGTGCATCTTCTGCAGCATCGGCCACGGCCAGGCTGCTGAAACCCCTCAGTGCAGTTCCTCTAGTACAAGGAGGTTGTGCTTTACAACTGCTTGCCTCTGTGCGTTTGTGTTGTTCAGTCAGAGTCATGACCAACTCTTTGCGACCCCGTGGGCTGCAGCATGCCAGGCTTCCCTGTCCCTCACTCTCTCCCGGAGTTTGCCCAAGTTCATGTCCATTGAGTCAGAGATGCCATCCAACCATCTCATCCTCTGTCACCCCTTTCTCCTCCCACCTTCAATCTTTCCCAGCATCAGGGTCTTTTCCAGTGAGTCAGTTCTTCATATCAGGTGGCCAAAGTATTGGAGCTTCAGCTTCAGCATCAGTCCTTTCAATGAATATTCAGGACTGATTTCCTTTAGGATTGACTGATTTGATCTCCTTGAAGTCCAAGAGAATCTCAAGGCCCCTAGAAATTGCCTTTTCCTTCTGTTTGTATCCCCTTCCAATACTGAGAACTTACACTATACTCAGGAATTACTTTTTTTGACTTGAAGAGGAATAAAAATGATGGTCCCTTTCGTAAAGTTTTGGCTGACTTCTCATTTCTTTTTAAAATGGTTTCAAATTGTGTATATAAAATATTTCCAACATATAGAAACGAACCAAAAGATAATATGATACCTATGTACCCAGTACCTAGATTTTAAAAATGTTAATATTTTTCCATGTTCTCATCAACCCTTTCTTTTGTTTTTAAATGCTACATACACAGAGAAAATCACCATTCCTACTTTCTCCCTCCAACCCTCAAGGCTTCTTTCAGCTGGTCTAGCTCATTCACATCTAAGGTTTTTATCTACTACGCATGTAATTATCTATATGCTTTGTATTATGGTACAAGTGTTTTACTTCTTTATTTAAATTTTTAAGCTTCCCAGGTGGCTCAGTGGTAAAGAATCTGCCTATCAAACAGGAGATGCTGGTTCGATCTCTGGGTCGGGAAGATCTCCTGGAAAAGGAAATGGCAACCCACTGCAGATTTCTTGCCTGGGAAATCCCATGGACAGAGGAGCCTGGCAGGGTACAGTCCATGAGGTGGCAAAGAGTCAGATACAGCTTAGCAACTAAACCACACCACAAGTGCTTTACTTCTTTTTAAAATTTGTATTAAAATATAATTGATTTGCTATGTTTCGTTAGCTTCAGGTAAACAGCAAAGTGATTCAGTTTTTTATATATATAAACTTTAAAAATTCTTCTCCTTGCTATGTTATCACAAGATACTGAGTACAGTTCCCTGTGCTATACAATAGGTCCTTGCTGGTTATGCTTTATGTATAATACTGTGTATATTTTAACCCCAAACTCCTAGTTTACCCCTCAAGTATTTTAAAAATTTATATCATCCCTGGTGTAATCGTATATATCTTGCTGTACCTTGCTTTTTCTTACCATATTCTATTTTTGAGATTCATCTGTGTTGATATGTGTGGATTTAGTTTATTCATTTTTGCTCCTGAAATAGTCGTCCGTGGGTATAGCCACCCATTCACCTTTAGAGGGGCAGTTCGACCATTCATGCTGTCAGGCGAGTATATTCTCTTCGGTTCTGTCTCATCACAACAAAGATTTGAAGTGATGGACATTAAAGCCCTCGGCAAGTCATAGCTCTCGGGTCTTGGACAGGCTGTGTTATAGCTCTCAGGTCTCGAACGGACCATGTTATAGCTCTTGGACGAATCAGTGTTACAGCTCAGTGTTATAGCTCTATTTTACTTAGATAATAGCAGAAAAATCCACCCTCTAGGCATGAGGGCATGTCAACCCAAAGACGCAAAGGGAAGAGCACCCCAGCGCATGGGAGAGAGAGAGTGACCCCAGCCCTTTGGCTCCTCTTTTTATATGTTTCGTTTTTCCCCCCGGGCCTGCCCTATGTGAATTGGGCCAGCCAAGAGTGTTGTTGTTCTACCTGAGGTCCTCACTCTGGTCCTCGGACCTTCCTTTGTTCTATTTTTGCAGGCTTTTCTCTTCCTTATCTTTTAGCCACCACCATTCTGGACTCCTTTTCCCTATTCTAACTACCTAACAATGCCTTTTTGCTGTTCTAAGCAGTACTGCAGTGAACATTTGTGAACATTTATAAACACGGTTTCTAGGGCATGAACCTCTCCAGGCAGAATTGGGTAGACAATACCTTAGGCTCTGAAACCCAGTTGCCCATTCCAAATCTGTCTTCTACCACAAAGTCACAACAGTGTGATCCTGGGTGTGTTACTTAATTTCTCCATGCCCGGTTTCCTCTTCAGTAAAATTAGAATAATGATAACACCTCCTTCAAGAAAATAAAGCTGTGCGAACAGAGTCTTACACAAAGGAAGCATTCAGTGTATGATAGCAGTCATTATTACTAGGAAGCAGTTCTAAGCATCTGTGGCTTTACTGCTGCTGCTGCTAAGTCGCCCCAGTCGTGTCCGACTCTGTGCAACCCCACAGACAGCAGCCCACCAGGCTCCCCGTCCCTGGGATTCTCCAGGCAAGAACACTGGAGTGGCTTTACTAGGTAATCCCAAATTGATTTTCAGTTGGTTGTAACAGCATATGCTCACCAGCGCTATCTTAGTTTGTTCCCCGCATCCTCACCAGGGCTTGCCATTTACCACTGTGACTTCCTTACTCTTTTCAAATTCAAGATCCAAGAATGAGCTAGGCTAATGGGAGGAGGGAGAGGGAGTTCTGCTGATGAGTGATCAGGAGGTCAGCTGACCTCCAGGAGGAAAATAATCAGTGGCAGATTTAGGAAAATGGAGGAATGTGAATTATCTTAGGTGGGAAGAAAAAGATCGTTTATAGAGTCTGACTCACTGGAAGGTCCAATCCCAAAGAAAGACAATGCCAAAGAATGCTCAAACTACCGCACAATTGCACTCATCTCACATGCTAGTAAAGTAATGCTCAAAATTCTCCAAGCCAGGCTTCAGCAATATGTGAACCATGAATTTCCTGATGTTCAAGCTGGTTTTAGAAAAGGCAGAGGAACCAGAGATCAAATTGCCAACATCCACTGGATCATCGAAAAAGCAAGAGAGTTCCAGAAAAACATCTATTTCTGCTTTACTGACTATGCCAAAGCCTTCGACTGTGTGGATCACAATAAACTGTGGAAAATTCTGAAAGAGATGGGAATACCAGACCACCTGACCTGCCTCTTGAGAAATCCGTATGCAGGTCAGGAAGCAACAGAACTAGACATGGAACAACAGACTGGTTCCAAATAGGAAAAGGAGTACGTCAAGGCTGTATATTGTCACCCTGCTTATTTAACTGCTATGCAGAGTACATCATGAGAAACGCTGGACTGGAAGAAACACAAGTTGGAATCAATTGCCGGGAGAAATATCAATAACCTCAGATAAGCAGATGACACCACCCTTATGGCAGAAAGTGAAGAGGAACTAAAAAGCCTCTTGATGAAAGTGAAAGAGGAGAGTGAAAAAGTTGGCTTAGAGCTCAACATTCAGAAAATGAAGATCATGGCATCCGGTCCCATCACTTCATGGGAATTAGATGGGGAAACAGTGGAAACAGTGTCAGACTTTATTTTTGGGGGCTCCAAAATCACTGCAAATGGTGACTGCAGCCGTGAAATTAAAAGACGCTTACTCCTTGGAAGAAAAGTTATGACCAACCTAGATAGCATATTCAAAAGCAGAGACATTACTTTGCCGACTAAGGTCCGTCTAGTCAAGGCTATGGTTTTTCCAGTGGTCATGTGTGGATGTGAGAGTTGGACAGTGAAGAAGGCTGAGCGCCGAAGAATTGATGCGTTTGAACTGTGGTGTTGGAGAAGACTCTTGAGAGTCCCTTGGACTACAAGGAGATCCAACCAGTCCATTCTGAAGGAGATCAGCCCTGGGATTTCTTTGGAAGGAATGATGTTAAAGCTGAAACTCCAGTACTTTGGCCACCTCATGTGAAGAGTTGACTCATTGGAAAAGACTTTGATGCTGGAAGGGATTGGGGGCAGGAGGAGAAGGGGACGACAGAGGATGAGATGGCTGGATGGCATTACCAACTCGATAGACGTGAGTCTGAGTGAAATCCGGGAGTTGGTGATGGACAGGGAGGCCTGGCGTGCTGCAATTCATGGGGTCGCAAAGAGTCGGACTCGACTAAGCGGCTGAACTGAACTGAACTGAACTGAAGGTGTCACAATACTAAGGAATATTGTTAACAGAGGGCGTGTATAAGGTGGAACTGTGAAAGTGTTAGTTGCTCAGTCACGTCCAACTCTTTGTGACCCCAAGGACTGTAGCCCACCAGGCTCCTCTGTCCATGGAATTCTCCAGGCAAGAATACTGGAGTAGGTTGCCGTTTCCTTCTCCAGGAGATCTTCCTGACCCAGACATAGAACCCTGGTCTCCTGCATTGCAGGCAGATTCTTTACCCTTGGAGCCACCAGGGAATAATGTGAGGGGAGGAGAAACCCCATTGACATGGGGAGATAAGGACACCAAGTTTCCAAAAAAGAAGTCAATTGAAAACAGTATTTTTTTTTTTTCTGAAGACCAGCAGACCAGAGTCACCTCTGTGATAAAGCATCAGCACCTGCAACCTCTCTGATTTGTTCGTTTCACTCAATTCCTGCAGACCCTGCTGTCCTCCAGGCCCCGACTCCATCACACCTGTGTGGCTACAGGGACTGACCATGGCATGCTGAAGCAGACCGGCAAGGCAGGTATTAGCATTCCTGTTTTATCCGTGCAAGGACTAAGGCTCAGACAAATTCACTGACCTGCTCAAGACTGTACATCTTGAAAGCGGTGAAATGGAGACCAGAGCCTGGGTGTTCTGATTCCGAGTCTAGGGCTCTTTGCAGGAAAAAATTGATAATCATCTGATTAATCATCTTTCATTCTCAACTCAGATCTTCAGAGGGTCACATTTGTCTCGAGACAATCACTACTCTTCTTTTTTGCTTTCAAGGACTTTCATTAGTAACTCTTTTCTCTCTCTCAATTCTCTTTCCTCTCGCTCAGTTCTCTTTCCTATCACCTTCTTAGCCATACTCTAACCTCTCCACCCAGGACGCATCTTGTCTGATTTGTGAGTTCACTAAGTTCTTTCCCACCTCTGTGCTTTGTTCATGCCATTCCCCTCTCTTAGAGAAATTACCCTTCTTTCTCCACCATCCTTTTTAGGCCCAGTTTAAATCTTATATGTTCTGTGATTCCTCCAGGGAACACTTTCTGAACTGCCACAATGGATATTTCATCATGAAATATGACTCTATTGTACATTCTCTTGATGTCCTCAAATTGTTACCCTATGCAACAAAATGCAGAGTAGATCACTGCACAGTAGTTTGTTTGCTTTTTTTTTTAACCAACTACTTCTTTTTATATAGGGATCTTCCAGTTACCCTTAGACTAACACTAAACATACTTGATAAAATATGAAAGATACTTGATAAAACATGAAACATACTGATGAAATATGAAGGGATCAGAATTAATAGGAAATACAAAGTATGAAGACTTGGAAGTTAGAAAATCGATAGTCACGATAAAATTCCCTAAGCCATGATAGAAAATTTAAATGACAAACGTGTAAGGCAAGCTGGTTAAAAAGATGCAGAAACAGAGATCAGCACCAGATTGAAACAGCTTTTGCTGTTCCTTCTCTGATGGCTCTGGATTTCTGGCATTCTGCAAAACAAAGGAAGTGACTTCTAATCACTACTTAACAAATAGTTCCCCCATGCTCAGAAACAAACAGTATTAGTCTGCAAATGATGATCACTTTGTATACTCACGCAGCGAAAGTTGTATTCAGCATTTTATGAACTGATGCAAAAGTTTGTGTGCATATTCAATTTTCCAAACTTAATGAGCATCTCATATATGTAGAGATATCAAGAAGAACATTACCCCTGCCCTTGGGGAGTGAAAGTATGTGTAGTTAGGAGAAAGTACTCATATTTATGCACAAGTAAATTGGTCCTTTGCAGAGCAATGTGTGAACTAATGTAAGTTCACATAATAGTGTATGTATTTCCATACACTGATACAGACAATTAAGTGGAAGATTTCCAAAACAAAGTCAGTAAAAAATACGCACTTCATTCCATGTAAAGGAAGGGGAAACACAGTGTAATGTCTGCAAGGTACTGGAAGTGGAAACACATACATCATCACAATTCACCCAGTAGAAAATATAGAGTTAGTATTGCGGTAGGGGAAGTCAATTCTGACTGCATGTGGGAACTGTTTCTTTGACTTGCTTTTCGTTGTTTTTGTTACTATAATCATACTTAATGGCCTGCCTCAGAGAATCCTGCTCATCTGCCTGACTATTGAACTAAAGTGCCTTTGTTCAGGACCCTGTCCACCTGTAGATGGCAGGAAGGAAGAAATTAACATATCCCCTGCCTGAGGCTTGCCATTCTAGGAGATATTTGGAAGATTAATGGACTTTTTGCATTGTTTCCTCACCTCTCCCCATCTCCAATCCATAAGATAACCTGACATCCAGACCCTGACAAGACGGTTATTTTGAGACAGTAGTTTGCCATCTTCTGGGCCTGCCGGCTCTCTGAATGAAGTCCTATTCCTTGCCTCAACACCTGTCTCTGATTCATTGCCCGGTTGTACGGTAAGCTTGGACCCTGTAACAGTACTAACATTCCCATTTGATAATAGGAGATGGCTAGACATTTAAATTAACTTTCCCTAAGTCATACGGCAAGTTACTGGCATAGTTAAAACAAATGATATTTTGGGAACAGTCTACATCATGAAACACTGAAGCTGTATATTTTTCAATGCATGCAAGTACTCCCAGATACTCCTTCAACAATGAGTAAAAAACTAAAATATATTCATAAAATATTTGTTTTACAAGTAATGCAAATGACAGAAAACGATGCTTTCTTATCCCCCTAGGTCAGGAAATCAGAGTATTTTTTAAAAAACACACAAAAACAAAACAAAACAAAAACCCCAAGATTCATTAACAGTGTTTCCTGAGGAAGAATATAGACTTCTAGACGGTGCCAGAATTCCACATTACTGCCTGAATTCAAAGATTAAGGGTGTGTTTTGCCCACACCCTACATTTTTGGGAACATAGGCCTTGCCGTTATGTAAGTTCTACTCACAAGGCTAACATGACTCTCCTCTTCGTGGGAGAGCCCTTCTTCTGATCCATAACATACATATTTTTATATGTACGTCATCTATTAACCAGACTGACAGATATCACCCAGATTAACACGAACCTATTTATCTCTACAACTGCCAGCTCCTGTAAATGGTAGCAGTTACACAAGACAGAAAAATCTCTTGGAATGACCTGCAGACTTGTTTCAGTCATCCACAGAGCCATAAAATGGGTTGGATTCAGAATAGAGAAGTGACTGCTTTTAAATATGATATAATTTTTCTCTCAGACCAGTTCTGAGCACCTCGCACACTACAGCCCTGCAGTATAGTATGGGCCTTTCTTGGGGCTTATATTTCCCACCTGTATTCCTTTTTCTTTCTTCAGCAAGTCTGTCTTTGTGCCAACTGCTAAATAACCATAAATTTTGTTCTTATAAACCTTAATGAATGCTTGGCCAAGATGCTGTAACTATTGGCTTCTACATTGGAGCATAAATGGAAAGGGAAAAAAAAAAAGTGCGCACTGTGAAAAACTGGATAAAATGGAAAAAAAGATCACAGCAAACCCAAAGTCGCAATTTGCCTTTAATGTGAAGGAGGCCTTGTTTTCACGGTGTGGCAGCTCTCAGGGGTTTTAATCTCAAAGTAGCTGATCAATTTAAGGTAAGTGGCAGGCATTTGGCCCGGTTCCCAGGCTTTGCTTTGCTGCTCTGAGAAAAGAAAGGATTCAGTCAGACACACAGACAACAGGCATCATCAGCGGCTCCCACATTCCAAGCATTTTAACACAGATTAGGTTGGCATGATTCTACTGTTTACCGAAATCTCCTAGCTGTTGCATTTTTCCTTCTCCTTGCCACGGTTATCCAAGATGGTTTTCTCAGGTCAGGACCTTCATATGCCAAATAGCTCGCAAGGCTGCAAAGGAAAACAGAAGAGCATGGGTCAAGACGTCTGATTAAAATGCTGTTTCACTGGCTCACTGCAAAATACAAGACTGCAGACAGCAGGTAATTGAGCACTGAACTTTTTGCCTTAGGCGTGCATCGAGACAGGAACTGTTTTACATGCATTCCTGAGAGGGGAAGAAAACGAAGATAATTTCTTTAACAAGGACAAACTTAATTCAGCCAGAAGTGCCCCATGGATTAGCAGGGTGACTGGTGGTTATTTTCTCTTCAGATTTTATAAGCAGGAGCCATATTACATATGTTAAGCAAAATTGTAACCAATAAAGTCCGTGTGTTAAATATTTTCAGATTAATTACTCTTCATTTTTTCAGAACAGTAATATTAAATGAGCTCGACAGTTCCCTTACCAATATCTTATTTTCCTAGCAAAAGTGAATTTCTTAATCCATTTGACCTGTAACCTAAATTACATAAAATATGTATTCAGTGAATCAGACCAAAAAATATATAAAAATTGTTTTTCATGTGTTTTTGGCTGTATCATGCTTTTGTACAAATTTTGTATTTTTAAGTACATTTTCACTGTCTTTAAAGATACTCTGTCTTTAATACATTCAAGATGCCTCTTCCCTTACTCATCCTTATGGGAGATTTCTATGTGTGTTTTTCTCTCAGAATTTTATCAAAACAAGTAACTGATATGAAATTTTAAATATAATTTTTCTAGCTATTAAACTTTTTAAGCACAGTGTCCAAATTATTACACTTTCTAAATCCAAAGTGCCTTAATGTTTCATAAATTTACATTGACATGCTTCTTCCAAAAATAATATTGTTCCAATTAAGTAGTTTATGCTAAGAATAAATACTTTTTTGTGGGGGGGCATATCTACAGCATGCAGGATCTTAGTTCCCTGACCAGGGATTGAACCTGTACCCCTTGCACTGAGAGTGCAGAATCAACCACTGGACTTCAGGGAAGTCCCAAGAATATATATTCTTGTCAATAAGGGTTAGCTTAGGGTTAAGTTAGCTTAAATGCAATTATATGCATTTATTTTAATTTCAGATATTTCCCTGGTGGCTCAGACAGTAAAGAATCTGCCTGCAATGCAGGAGACCTGAGGATCTTCCCTGGGTTGGGAAGATCCCCTGGAGTAGGAAATGGCAACCCACTCCTGTATTCTTGCATAAAGAATTCCATGGACAGAGGAGCTTGGTGGGCTACAGTTCACAAAGAGTCAGACATGCCTGAGTGACTAACACACACATATTGCATATGCAAGGGTGTTTTAAAAAAAAAATACTATGTTTCCTCATTGATTAAAAATAAAAGGGGATAAATAAGAAAGCAACTTACAGCCATCATTTTGCTTCTGCTAGATGTGTCTGAGATGTGATGTCTGGAACTGCAGTAGCCATCTTGCAACCATGCCAGGAGCTAACCTGAGAGACCAACCTGACACGGTGAGGATGACAGGCAGAGAAGATGAAAAGAGCATGGTTCTTAATTAGGCCACTGAGCTACAAAACAGAAAATCCTGGGAGCACCCAACTTGAGACTTCTTCTTATGTGATATAATAAATTCCTTTTCATTCACTCAACAGTATTTATTGAGCACCTACCATGAGAGGATGCTCTAGGTACCCTATTATAGATGTTCGGAAAAAGAAAGCGTTAGTTGCTCAGTTGTGTCCAATTCTCTGTGACTCCATGAACTATTGCTCGCCAGGCTCCTCTGTCCATGGGGTTTTCCAGGCAAGAATAGTGGAATGAGTTTCCATGTCCTTCTCCAGGGGATCTTCTTGACCTAGGGATCAAACTGAAGTCTCCTGCGTTGCAGGCAGGTTCTTTACCATTTGAACTATCTGAGAAGCAAGTATTTGGAATATGTCGATAAATAAAGTACACAAGAGCCCTACTCTGGTAGAAGGAACATTCCAGCTGAGATAGATAAATTAAAAACATAAAGAAGAAAATACTATATTATCTTAGGAAGTGGTAAGTGGGGAAATGTAAAACTAGAGCATGGTGAAAAGAATCAGGACTGCTGGAATAGAGGGAACAGTTTTGGCTGAATAAAGTGAGAATTGGTCAGCCTCACTGAAGAAGGGAGATTTGAGCAAACACTTGAAGGAAATGAAGTTTTCTTGAAGGCATAGGATGTGGGGATTTGGGGCTTTTTATTTTTCTTTTTGTTTCAAATCCACTAAATGAGGAAGAGAAGTGAAGAGATTGAGACAGAAAGGGAGAAATTGATGTTGATTTGGGATATATCTGATCCCAGTTCCACTTCAGATCTTCCTCATTCTTGACAGCCAAAACATTCCTTCCTTTGCTTAAGTTGCAACTGGCTTTCTGTCACTTGCCACTGAAAGGGGACAGACTAGTACATTTTAAATCGTTCACATGAATTATCTCTGCTTCTACAGACCACACGTCCAAGTAGCCACTAGACCATAATTCCATCCTGTATATAATGAGCTTTGAGTTTCACACTGAAGGTATCTAGGGAATGGTAGTCAGGACAGTGTGATATCGGTCAAAGAACATGTGAGTAAATCAATGTAACAGAATAGAGAACCTAGAAATAGACCCCCATAAATAGAGTAAACTGATTTTTGACAAAAGAACAAAGGCAAAACAGTACAGCAAAGATAGTCTTTTCAACAAATGATGTTGGAACAACATGCACACGCTAAAAGAAAAAAAGAAAGGACCTAGACAAGAACCTTACACCTTTCACAAGAGCTGACGTAAAATGAATCATATAGCTAAATGTAAAACGTAAAACTATAAACTCCTAGAAGATAACATAGAAGAAAACCTAAGTGATTATGGTTGGGTATGGCACTGACTTTTTCCACACAACAGTAAAGGAATGATCTATGAAAAAAAGAATGGATAAATTGAACTTCACTGAAATTAAAAATTTCTGCTCTACAAAATATCAGGAGAATGATAAGACCAGACACAGACTGGAAGAAAGCGCTTGTAAGAGACGTACCTGATAATGGATTGTTACTCTAAATATACTAAGAAGTCTTAAAATCAACAATAAGAAAACAAAATCAGATTA
This sequence comes from Capra hircus, assembly GCF_001704415.2. Lineage (NCBI taxonomy): Eukaryota > Metazoa > Chordata > Mammalia > Artiodactyla > Bovidae > Capra > Capra hircus. The sequence goes on from NC_030811.1 coordinate 110,331,068, forward strand.
TAAAGGGGGCCAAAGATCATAACAGATACCTCACCAAAGAAAATATACAGATTGAAGAAGAGCATATGAAAAGAAGCTCCACAATGCATGTCACCAGGAAATAAAGTACAAATTAAAACAAGATACCACTACACCACTATCAGAATGACCAAAATCCAGAACACTGACATCAGCAAAAGCTGGTGAGGAATTTTTCTCCATTGCTGATGAGAATGCAAGATGGTGCACTTTGAAAGACACTTAGGCAGTTTCTTACAAAACTAAACGTAACTTTACCATCTGATCTAGCGATCATCAGTTGAGTCGCTCAGTTGTGTCTGACTCTTTGCAACCCCATGGATTGCAGCACACCAGGCTTCCCTGTCCATCACCAACTCCCAGAGCGTGCTCAAACTCATGTCCATCCTGTCAGTGATGCCATCCAACCATCTCATCCTCTGTCATCCCCTTCTCCTGCCTTCAATCTTTCCTAGCATCTTCCTTGGTCTTTTCCAATGAGCCCAAGAAAATAAAGTCTGTCACTGTTTCCACATTTTCCCCATCTATTTGCCATGAAGTGATGGGACCAGATGCCATGATCTTAATTTTCTGAATGTTGAACTTTAAGCCAGGTTTTTCACTCTCCTCTTTCACCTTCATCAAGAGGCTCTTTAGTTCCTCTTCATTTTCTTCCATAGGGGTGGTATTATCTGTGCATCTGAGGTTATTGATATTTCTCCCAGAAATCTTGATGCTAGCTTGTACTTTATGCAGTTCAGCATTTCACATGATATACTCTAAATATAAGTTAAATAAGCAGGGTGACAATATACAGCCTTGACGTATTCCTTTCCCAATTTTGAACCAGTCCGTTGTTCCATGTCCAGTTCTAACTGTTGCTTCTTGACCTGGATACAGGTTTCTCAGGAGGCAGGTCAGGTAGTCTGGTATTCCCTTCTCTTTCAGAATTTTCCACAGTTTGTTGTGATCCACACAGGCAAAGGCTTTAGCATAGTCAGTGAAGCAGAAGAAGATGTTTTTCTGGAATTCTCTTGCTTTTTCCATGATCCAGCAGATATTGGCAATTTGAGCTCTGGTTCCTCTGCCTTCTCTAAATCCAGCTTCTACTTCTGGAAGTTCTCATTTCACGTACTGCTGAAGCCTCGCTTGGAGAATTTTGAGCATTACTTTGCTAGCATATGAGATGAGTGCAATTGTGTGGTAGTTTGAGCATTCTTTGGCATTGCCTTTCTTTGGGATTGGAATGAAAACTGACCTTTTCCAGTCCCATGGCCACTGCTGAGTTTTCCAAATTTGCTGGCATATTGAGTGTAGAACTTTGACAGCATCATCTTTTAGGATTTGAAATAGCTCAGCTGGAATTCCATCACCTCCACTAGCTTTTTTCCTAGTGATCCTTCCTAAGGCCCACTTGACTTCACACTCCAGGATGTCTGGTTCTAGGTAAGTGATCACACCATCGTGGTTATCTAGGTCATTAAGATCTTTTCTTGTATAGTTCTGTGTATTCTTGTCACCTCTTCTTAATAACTTCTGCTTCTGTTAGGTCCATACAACTTCTGTTCTTTATTATTCTATTCCATCTTTGCATGAAATGTTCCCTTGGTGTATCTGTAATATTCTTGAAGAAATCTCTAGTCTTTCCCATTCTATTGTTTTCCTCTATTTCTTTGTACTGGTCACACAGGAAGACTTTCTTATCTCTCCTTGCTATTCTTTGGAACTCTGCATTCAGATGGATTTATCTTTCCTTTTCTCCTTTGCTTTTCGCTTCTCTTCTTTTCACAGCTGTTTGTAAGGCCTCCTCGGACAGCCATTTTGTCCTTTTGCATTTCTTTTTCTTGGAGATGGTTTTGATCACTGCCTCCTGTACAGTGTTACAAACCTTCATCCACAGTTCTTCAGGCACTCTGTCTATCAGATCTAATCCCTTGAATCTATTTCTCACTTTCACTGTACAATCATAAGAGATTTGATTTACATCATACCTCAATAGTCTAGTGGTTTTCCCTACTTTCTTCGATTTAGGTCTGATTTTTGCAATAAGGAGTTCATGATCTGAGCCACAGTCAGTTCCCAGTCTTGTTTTTGCTGACTGTGTAGAGCTTCTCCATCTTCAGCTGCAAAGAATATAATCAGTCTGATTTCAGTATTGACCAACTGGTGATGTTCATGTGTAGAGTCCTGTCTGTGTTGTTGGATGAGGGTGTCTGCTATGACCAGTGCATTCTCTTGGCAAAACTCTGATAGCGTTTGCCATGTTCATTTTGTACTCCAAGGCCAAACTTGCCTGTTACTCCAGGTATCTCTTGACTTCCTACTTTTGCATTCTAGTCCCCTATGATGAAAAGGACATCTTTTTTCAGTGTTAGTCCTAGGAGGTCTTGTAGGTCTTCATAGAACCTTTCAACTTCAGCTTCTTCAGCATTACTGGTTGGGGCATAGACTTGGATTACTATGATACTGAATGGTTTGCCTTGGAGATGAACAAAGATCATTCTGTCATTTTTGAGATTGTACCCAAGTACTGCATTTTGGACTCTTCTGTTGACTATGAGGGGTACTCCATTTCTTCTAAGAAATTCTTGCCCACAGTAGTAGATATAATGGTCATTTGAATTAAATTCACCCATTCTGCTCCATTTCAGTTCACTGATTCCTAAAATGTCACTGTTTACTCTTGCCATCTCCTGTTTGACCACTTCCAATTTACCTTGATTCATGGACCTAACATTCCAGGTTCCTGTGCAGTACTGCTCTTTACAGCATCGGAGTTTACTTCCATCACCAGTCACATCCATAATTCGGTGTTGTTTTCACTTTGGCTCAGCCTCTTCATTCTTTCTGGAGCTATTTCTCTACTCTTCTCCGGTAGCATATTAGACACTTACCAACCTGGGGCATTCATCTTTTAGTGTCATATCTTTTTGCCTTTTCATACAGTTCATGGGATTCTCAAGGCAAGAATACTGAAGTGGTTTACTGTTCTGTTCTCCAGTGGATCACGTTTTGTCAGAACTCTCCAGCATGATCCACCCATCTTGGGTGGCCAGCAATCATACTCCTTGGTATTTACCCAGAGAAGAGGATAACTTAAGTTCACAAAAATACCTGTACATAGATGTTTATAAGAGCTTTATTTATAATTGCCAAAACTTGGAAGCCACCAAGGTGTCTTTCAGTAGGTAAATGAATAAATAAACTCTAGTATATCCAGTCAATGGAATATTATTCAGTATAGAATAATGAGATATGAAGCCATGGGGGAACCTTAAATGTGTATTGATAAGTGAAAGAAGTCAGTCTGAAAAGGCTGTACCCTATATGATTCCAAATATGTGACATTCCAAATATGTGACATTCTGGAGACAGTGAAAAGATCAATGGTTATCAAGGGTTGAGAGGGAAGATGAAGAGAAAGACAAGAGATTTTTAGGGCAGTGAGACTACTCTGTATGATACTATAATGGGGGATAAATACCATGATTCATTTGTCAAAACCAAAAAAGTGTACAACATAAAGAGTGAAGTGTAAATGTAAACTATGAACTTTAGTTAATAATAATGTATCAATATTTGTTCATCAGTTTTCAGGAATGCATGATGTTAATAATAGGGGAAACTCAGTGAATAGGGGTGAGTATATGGGAATAAAAGTTCTTTCTTTCTGCTCATTTTTCCATGATCCTAAGACTGCTTTAAACCTTAAAGTCTTATTTTCTTTTGGAAAAACACCATAATGGGAAAAAGTAATCATTTGGATGTATTGTCATTTTAAAACTTCTATTCATCAAAAGAAATTATTAAGAGAATGAAAAGGCAAGACACAAAGTGGGAAAAGGTATTTTATGTATATAAATCACACAGCAAACTCATATCCAGAGTGTGTAAAGATTTCTTGTAACTCAATAAGAAAGAAATTGACTCAGTTTTTTTTTTTAAAGAAAGGCTTAATGATATGAACAGAAGTATGAAAGAGTATATGCAAATGGTCAGTGAACATGAAAATGTGTTCAACATCCTTAGTTATTGGGAAAATTCAAGTTGAAAACATAACAGAATATCTCTACACACATCCCAGAAAGGCTAAAATTTAAGAGGTGGATGATACAGATTTTAGGATATAGAGCAACAGAAACTCCTGCAGTGCTTGAGAATGTGAACTGGTAAAACTACTTTTGAAATTTTGTTGCCAGTTAAATTAAGCATATGTCCACCCTGTGATTAAGCAGTTCAACCCCTAGGTGGAAACCCAAAAGAAATGCATACATCTGAGGATGAAAGATAATTACAAGAATATTCTCAGTACATTATTCTTAATAGCACCAAACTGGAAGCAACCCAAATGTCTATTAACAGTAGAATGGACAAATAAAGTGTGGCATGTATTGCTATGTAGCAATGTAAAGAACTCTATCTGTGTGCAACATGGATGTATCTCAAAAGATGTAACATTTAGCAACTAAAAGATTACATACTATAGCATCGCATTTATATAAATTTCAAAAATAGGCCACCTAAATTTATGGTAAGAGAAATCTGTATAGTGATGCCTTTGAGGACGGGAGCACAGAGTAAGCCTCTGTAGTACTGGTAATGTTCAACACCTTGCTTGTATGATAATCAAGTTATAAACTTAAGATGTGTGCACTTTTTGGTGCACGTGTCAAATTTAGATAAGGAAAACAAAATATTTATGGTTGCCTAAATCAGCCAACCATAAATTAAAGCCACCAAAGTTCCTAGGTTACTTTTCATCCTGTCTTTGCAATAAAGATGGAATTATTTCTTCAACATAACCAGTCAGATGGGGGTCACACTACTTGAATCTTGAAGCTAACATATAATGATCTCTAATTTCTAAGACTCCAAGCTACGGTTCTTAACTCTAAGATAAATGACAAGGACTTTCTCGTACCACGTTTCGCTCTTACTTAAGCAATCCAATGTACTTCTTGTGCCCCACAAGTTATTAATAATAATAGCTAATATTTTATGGATCCTTACTGTGCACCAGTACCATAATGAACACTTGCATGCAGTAACATATTTATGAGTCTCCTACTAACCCTAAGAGATAGATACTACTAAGCTACTTTATAGATGAGAAAATAAGCTGAGAAAACTTAATAAAATTTTCCAAGGTCATTGTATCAGTAATCTTAGTTATACTTAAAAAAAGCCAAAAGTTGAAGCAGAAAAGAAGGTGTTAAAAGGTGACTAGATAACTCCTGGAGTTGCCAGCATGGACGGGTTGAGGACAGTGCAGCTGTGGACAGTACTCCAGATCCAAGACATAGATAGTTGATGGTCAGCTCTGGACAGTGTGACCTGCTCTGCACGCCCTGGAGCCTGGACACAGCCAGCAGCAGGACTGCCCTGCTGGAGCTTGCTCTGGCTGCTGCCAGTGTTGCACCAGAAGGATGACCCTCTTCTCCTCCTGCACCAATCACGTGAAAAGCACACAATTCATGCCCTGGGGCGGAAAAGAGGGATTTACGCACACTTCTAAAATCACAAGTCCAGGGGTGGTGAGCAGGGATTTGAGCCCAGCCAGCTTGGCCCCAGCATCCAAGGGCTCAACCGCCATGCTAGGCTGCCTCCAAATGAGTGATGGGAGTTTATCATTTTAAGGACCAGGGAAGGCAAACAAGTATCAAAATGGCCAGCGGCACCCCCGTGCCACCATATCCTGTAGATCAGAAAGCGTCAACTACTTGCTGCTTGACTAATTTAGAAAGACAGAGTAAAACTACTCATATGCGATGTGGGCTTCTGAAATCACCAAGTGCTTTAATGAAGGCAGGTTGGGAGGATCTGGTATGCCAACTCATCAAGAGCTGTCGCTGCCCCATGTGGGGCCATGTGGCTGCATGCTGACTCAAACTGGTGGGGGGGGGGGGCGTGCCTCTGAATCATCAAAACCACATCCTGCCCCTCCCTCATTTTTTCCCCTGGAAGCTGCCCATCAGTGTTCTTGCTGAGATCTCCACCCAAAGCATGGGGTGCAGGTATTTGCACCAAATGTCTGTGAATGTCTAAGAAGTCCCATTTTCCAGGAACATTTGGCCCTGGTTGTCTCAGTGGCATCTATGTGTGAAGTTACTGTGACTAAGTGTGAAACTGATAGTCTGTGCATGAAGACTCAGGGCTCAATTCAGGTCATTTGTTTAGTTTCCACTGTTTTGGTGGACACACACCAGCACATAACATCACATATGCTTGCCTTCAACCATTTTTTATTGCTTATTTGACCTAAAAGAAAGTTCTCAATCACCATGCCAGCTAGATAGTAACTGGGGAGAAATATGTTCTTTTTGAGAATGGTGTCACAGACACACATTCATTATGGCCAAAGACTAAGCAGGCATCTCATCCTGCTCTGATTCATTTTAGAAAAACATGTGGTAGGCAATTCATAATCCTTGCCCATTTACTTTCAAACACAGAGTAAGAGGAAAGGGCAATTTTCTGTCTCTCTTTTCTGTAAAGGCATTTTACTAAAATTAGTATCTGTTGGGGCTTTTTGGGTTTTGTTTTGTTTGGGGTTTTTGGGGTTTCCACTGAAGGTAGTAGTGGGAGTTAGGATTAGAGAGGCTGAAAAGTCATCAGTCGATGGAGGAATTTGAAAGTTCAGATAAAGGAGTCAGAACTTTACTCTGTAGGCAGCAAGTAATCCATAGAAGTTTTTAAATTTTATTTTTAAGTCAAATACAACAAATCAAAAAATGTGGAAGTCAGATGCAAATTTAATCTACAAAATGACAAGGCAAAATTTGTGCGACCAGCATATGTGACAGGATGGAGGTGGTAGCTAACATTATAGTGGTCATCATTTTGTGATTTATTAATGTATCAAATCAACAGATTATACACGTTAAACTTATACAATGGTATAAGTCAATTACATCTCAACAAAGCTGGAAATATAAAAGAAAAGAGAAATAGAAGGCTGCCAGCACCTCAGAAAGTTTCTTAGTGACTTTTTTTTTTAAATTATGAGAATACAGAAAAGCATGAAATACTTACATTCGGTTTAACATGTCATTACCATCAAGGTCAAAAAGTCTAAGGTCAGTCACATCCTAAAGTCTCCTTGAATTCACCTCCTCAATCACAACTCCCTACCTCCTCCCCCACCCATGGTAATCACTAGCCTAACATATGGGGAAATCATCTTATTTTCTTGCTTTTCTTTATGGGTTTACCCCCTAGGTATGCATCCCTAAATAAGGTAGTATACTTTTACCTTTTTTGAACGTAGTTTAAATAGGATCATACGTTTTGTTTTCTTAGTTTTTTGCTTCTTTTACCCCGCAGTATTTTTTGAGCATCATCTATGTTGATATATGTGTTTAATAGTCTTTTGCTTTCTTTATTGTAAATAAATTCTTTATTCATGCTATAGTTGTTACACAATTGGGTTGTTTCCAGCTTGGGGCTATTACAGTGCTGTGGCATACTTGTATGTGTGTATTGGGTATATTTGTGTCCGTGTATAATAGAAAAGAGAATTAGGGAGATCTGTCTGTAAGTATTCATAGTATAAAGCTGAACTCAGGAAGAGAAGAATTAAGGAGGAAGGAGAGTTAGTTGGAAGCTCAATTGTATAATATTTAATATTTGAACTTGGTGATTAACGAAAGGAGTAACAGACAATAGATTCCTAGCAGTTCACAAGTAGAAGGTATATTCATTTACAACTTTCAGAGATACTATTAAATTTCCTTTTTAAAAGGCTTTGTCAGTGTACATTCTTACCAAAGAGTTTCTGCATGAATAAGAATGCCCATTCCTCTTTATATTTGCTAACTTTTAATAGTATCCAAAATTATCAGAAAAAAGTTAAAATCTCAAATTTTGTTTTCTTAATTATTAATGAGTTTGAACATTTTCATATACATTTTTCATCACACTGTTGTATTTTGTGTTGTTGTTGTTCTTCAGTAACTCAGTTCAGTTCAGTTCAGTTCAGTCGCTCAGTCGTGTCCGACTCTTTGTGACCCCATGAATCACAGCACACCAGGCCTCCCTGTCCATCACCAACTCCTGGAGTTCACTCAGACTCACGTCCATCGAGTTGGTAATGCCATCCAGACATCTCATCCTTGGTCGTCCCCTTCTCCTCCTGCCCCCAATCCCTCCCAGCATCAGAGTCTTTTCCAATGAGTCAACTCTTCGCATGAGGTGGCCAAAGTACTGGACTTTCAGCTTCAACATCACTCCTTCCAATGAACACCCAGGACTGATCTCCTTTAGGATGGACTGGTTGGATCTCCTTGCAGTCCAAGGGACTCTCAAGAGTCTTCTCCAACACCACAGTTCAAAAGCATCGATTCTTTGGCACTCAGCTTTCTTCACAGTCCAACTCACACAACTCTCACATCCATACATGACCACGGGAAAAACCATAGAGTTGACTAGACAGACCTTCGTTGGCAAAGTAACGTCTCTGCTTTTTAATATGCTATCTACATTTGTCATAACTTTCCTTCCAAGGAGTAAGGGTCTTTTAATTTCATGGCTGCAGTCACCATCTACAGTGATTTTGGAGCCCAAAAAAATAAAGTCTGACAGTGTTTCCACTGTTTCCCCATCTATTTCCCATGAAGTGATGGGACCAGATGCCATGATCTTCATTTTCTGAATGTTGAGCTCTAAGCCAACTTTTTCACTTTCCTCATTCACTTTCATCAAGAGGCTTTTTAGTTCCTCTTCACTTTCTGCCATAAGGGTGGTGTCATCTGCATATCTGAGGTTATTGATATATCTCCCGGCAATCTTGATTTCAGCTTGTGCTTCTTCCAGTCCAGCATTTCTCATGATATACTCTGTGTGTAAGTTAAATAAGTAGGGTAACAATATACAGCCTTGACGTACTCCTTTTCCTATATGGAACCAGTCTGCTGTTCCATGTCCAGTTCTAACTGTTGCTTCCTGACCTGCATATAGGTTTCTCAAGAGGCAGGTCAGGTGGTCTGGTATGCCCATCTCTTTCAGAATTTTCCACAGTTTATTGTGATCATACACAGTCAAAGGCTTTGGCATAGTCAATAAAGCAGAAATAGATGTTTTTCTGAAACTCTCTTGCTTTTTTGATGATCCAGTGGATGTTGGCAATTTGATCTCTGGTTCCTCTGCCTTTTCTAAAACCAGCTTGAACATCTGGAAGTTCACGTTTCATGTATTGCTGAAGCCTGGCTCAGTCGTGTCCACATCTTTGTGACCCCATGGACTGCATCATGCCAGGCTTCCCTGCCCTTTACCATCTCCTGGAGTTTGCTCAAACTCATGTTGATTGAGTCAGTGATGCCATGCAACCATCTCATCCTGTGTCATCCCCTTTTTGCCCTGCCTTCAATCTTTCAGCATCAGAGTCTTTCCCGATGAATCGGCTCTTCACATCAGGTGGCCAAAGTATTGGAGCTTCAGTTTCAGCATCAGTCCTTCCAATGAATATTCAGGGTTGATTTCCTTTAGGATTGACTGGTTTGATATCCTTGCAGTCCAAGAGATTCTCAAGAGTCTTCTCCAGCACCACAATTCAAAAGCATCATTTCTTCAGCACTCAGCCTTCTTTATTGTCCAACTTTCACATCCATATATGACTACTGGAAAAAATAGCTTTGACTATACGGACTTTTATCAGTGAAGTGATGTCTCTGTTTTTCAATATCCTATCTAGGTTTGTCATAGCTTTTCTTCCAAGGAGCAAGTTTCTTTTATTTCATGGATACAGTCACCATCCACCATGATTTTGAAGCTCAAGAAAATAAAATCTCTCACTGTTTCCACATTTTCCCCATCTATTTGCCATGAAGTGATGGGACCCGATGCCATGATCTGAGTTTTTTGAATGTTGAGTTTTAAGCCAGGTTTTTCACTCTCCTCTTTCACCTTCATCAAGAGGCTCTTTAGTTCCTCTTCATTTTCTTCCACAAGGGTGGTATTATCTGTGCATCTGAGGTTATTGATATTTCTTCCAGAAATCTTGATGCTTGATTATGCAGTCTGGCATTTCACATGATGTACTCTGCATACAAGTTAAATAAGCAGGGTGACAATATACAGCCTTAACATATTCCTTTCCCAATTTTGAACCAGTCCATTGTTCCATGTCCAGTTCTAACTGTTGCTTCTTGATCTGGATACAGGTTTCTCAGGAGGCAGGTCAGGTGGATTGGGATTCCCATCTCTTTAAGAATTTTCCTACAGTTTGTTGTGATCCACACAGGCAAAGGCTTTAGCATAGTCAGTGAAGCACAAGTAGATGTTTTTCTGGAATTCTCTTGCTTTTTCCATGATCCAACAGGTATTGGCAATTTGAGCTCTGGTTCCTCTGTCTTCTCTAAATCCAGCTTCTACTTCTGGAAGTTCTCATTTCACGTACTGTTGAGGCCTCGCTTGGAGAATTTTGAGAATTACTTTGCTAGCATGTGAGATGAGTACAATTGTGTGGTAGTTTGAACATTCTTTGGCACTGCCTTTCTTTGGGATTGGAATGAAAACAACCTTTTCCAGTCCCATGGCCACTGCTGAGTTTTCCAAATTTGCTGGCATATTGAGTGTGTCACTTCGACACCATCATCTTTTAGGATTTGAAATAGCTCAGCTGGAATTCCATCACCTCCACTAGCTTTTTTCCTAGTGATCCTTCCTAAGGCCCACTTGACTTCACACTCCAGGATGTCTGGTTCTAGGTAAGTGATCACACCATCGTGGTTATCTAGGTCATTAAGATCTTTTTTTGTATAGTTCTTCTGTGTATTCTTGTCACCTCTTCTTAATAACTTCTGCTTCTGTTAGGTCCATACAACTTCTGTTCTTTATTATTCTATTCCATCTTTGCATGAAATGTTCCCTTGGTATCTGTAATATTCTTGAAGAAATCTCTAGTCTTTCCCATTCTATTGTTTTCCTCTATTTCTTTGTACTGGTCACACAGGAAGGCTTTCTTATCTCTCCTTGCTATTCTTTGGAACTCTGCATTCAGATGGATTTATCTTTCCTTTTCTCCTTTGCTTTTCGCTTCTCTTCTTTTCACAGCTGTTTGTAAGGCCTCCTCAGTCAACCATTTTGCCCTTTTGCATTTCTTTTTCTTGGAGATGGTTTTGATCACTGCCTCCTGTACAGTGTTACAAACCTTCATCCACAGTTCTTCAGGCACTCTGTCTATCAGATCTAATCCCTTGAATCTATTTCTCACTTCCACTATTTGTGTATGTATCACCTATTTATAGCCTTTGCTCATTTTTCTATCAGCTGTTTCATGACTTTCTTCTTGATTGGGAGAACTCAATAAATTTTTAGTATTAATCCCTTTATTATCTCTATTGCAGATATATTTTACCTGTCCGTTGTCTCTCTTTGTTCACAGTCTTTTGCTGAACATAAATTTTTAATTTGTATATATGATGGCTTTGGGCTGTCAACAGTATCCAGTTATTCAATCATATGCTAATCTTGGTTTTGCTGTAAAGGTATTTTAAGATGTAATTAAAGCCCCTAATCAGTTGACTTTAAGTAAGGTAGATTATTGTGGACAGTTGGTGAGGGTGGGGTGGGGGGAGGGTGTTGCTGATTCAGTAAGTTGAAAAGCCTCAAAAGCAGAACAGAGGCTTTTTCCAGAAGGAGAAAATATAGTTCCAATCTACGTGTGATATTCTGTTCCTGAAGATCTGTTTTACTGATTTCAAATTTGCTTAGTCAACACCTCAAATTATACTCACACAGACATATGTGCTTTCCCACTTTTCAGGTTGAACTCTGACCCATACAGTGTAAAACTTTTACATGCTATTCATTTCATTTATAGCATTCAGGTTTCATATCTTGCTGAGATAGGCATCATACTAAGGTGTGTAAATAATGTTCATGCAGCATTGGTAGTAATGGCTAAAAACTGAAAAGTCTTTCTTTCCTCCTCTTTGCCATTCTAGAGGTACCCACTGTCAGTAAGTTGAAGGTATATTTTCCAGCCTCCTTTTTATGTAAAATACTAATATCCCAGAACTCATTAATAAAAGATTAAAATCATGTGGTTGTCACAGCAGATGCAGAAGAAACACTTAACAAAATTCAACATTCATTTATGATTAAAGCTATCAACAAAATTGGTATAGAGGGAACATAGCTCAATACAATAAAGTCTATCTATGGCAGACCCACAGCTAACATCATACTTAATGATGAAGAGCTGAAAGTTTTACCTCTGAGGTCAGGAACAAGACAGCAAAGCCCACGCTCACTGGTTCTGCTCAACATAGTACCGGAAGCCCTCACCATAGCAACCAGACAAGAAAAAGAAAGGAAAGGCATCCAGATCAGAAAAGATGTAAAGTTGTCACTGTTTTCAGATAGCACAATTCTATATATTGAAAAATCCTTAAGAACTACCAGGAAACTGTGAAAACTAATGAATGAATTCAGTAAAGATGCAGACTCCAAAATTAGTATTCAGAAATCTGTTGCATTTTGACACACTAGTGAAGAGCTATCAGAAAGAGAAATAGAAACAATTCCATTAAAATTATATTAGAAATAAAATACCTGGGACTATATATTTCACCAAAGAAGTGAAAGATCTGTACTCTGAAAACTATAAAATATTAATGAAAGAAACTGAAGATGACACAAATCAATGGAAAGACATACCATGCTTGGGGACCAGAAAATTAATGTTGTTAAAATGTCCATAATTCCCAAAGCCATGAATAGATTCAGTGCAATCCCTAGCAAAATATCAATGGCATTTTCCCCATAACTAGAGTAAAAAAAATTAAAATTTTTTATGGATCTACAAAGATCCTGAATAACCAAAGCAATCTTGAGAAAGAAAAACAGAGCTGGAAGTATCATCACATTTCCAGACTTCAAATTTTACCAGGAAGCTACAGTAATAGCAGTATAGTACCAACACAAAAAAGAGACACATAGATCAGGAGAACAGAATGGAGAGCCCAGAAGAAAAAAGTTACACACATGGTCAATTAATCTGTGACACAGGAGGCAAGAATATAAAATGGGTAAAAAAGACAGCTGCTTCAATACTTGGTATTGGGGAAACTGGATAGCTACATGTAAAAGAATGAAACTAGACCATTCCTCAGACCACATACAAAAATAAAATGGATGAAAGACGTAAATGTAAGACCTGAAACAACTAAAACTCACAGAAGAAAACTGAGTTTTCTTAATTAATATGTCTTTGATATTAATCTTAACAGTATATTTTGGATCTGACTTCTTAGGCAAGGGCAACAAAAGCAAAAATAAACAAATGGAACCTAATCAACCTACTGAATGGGAGAATATATTTGCAAATACCATGTCTGATAAAAGGTAATATCCAAAACATTGGGGGGATTAATGAAATGTTTTGGAATTAGTAGGGTTGGTTGTGCTACTCTGTGAATACACTGAAAACCACTGACTATTATACTTTAAATAGGTGAAGTGTATGAATATGAACTATGTCGCAACAAAGTTGCTATTAAAATTAAGTGAAAGAGTGGATGGCAGAAATAGTAGCTAGCCATACCTCTACGGGAAGTGGAATGGGATAACAATAAAGATGCTCTGTTGTTGGGTATGTGGAAACTGGTTAACTGACAATCAAGTTTTTATTGTATAAAGCTCAAAGATTTCCAGATTTCTCTCCTATAGCCCCAAGCCTCAAATTGAATTTAATATAGCACAATTCAGTATAACCAAAGCTTTGGATCATTCTCTGGGAGTGGTGGCAGACTAGAAGACTGAACAAGATCATGCCTAAAAATCAGGGATGGGCTAGTGTTTTGGACAGAGGTACTAGACAAGCTAAAAGGCAAGAAATCGCAAACAGTTGCCATCTCTGAATTGCAGCTGTACCTGCAAGCCAGAGAGCGTCCACAGTGGCTCCCCACTGAAAAGACTGCCCGTCAGTAGTAATGATGGTGTGCCTACTGTGGGCCACACGCTGTGCTCGGTGCTGGAGATGCTACAGTGAGCAAGGCAAGTTCTCTGCTTCTGGGAAGTTCCCAGCAAAATAAAAACAAATAATTAACAGGCAAATGCTGTAATGGAGGTCTGCCCCAAGTGCGGAGGGAGCAGAGCAGGGGCACGGTGGGCTGGAGGAGTAAAGCTGAGAAAAATTCTTGTGAAGGGGACCTACCTGCTGGGTCTTGGGAAATGAACAGAAAATGCCTGCAGTGCCCTCTAGGCATTTTTACGCATATAAAATTCTCGTTATGCTATTATACAGTGTTTATATATACCATTATCTAAAAATGAAGCAGAACCAAATAAATACCAAAAAGGCACCAAATATGCCAAAAAGCTATTCAGAGAATAATAGACATGTGTATGTGGTTTGAGGCATTTACAGGCATTCTTTATCCTGCACTTTTTTAATAAGAACACAGATAATTAACAAAATCATCTATTGTCGACCCTAATTTATCTGCTAATCATTAAGGCTTTTCTGCTCCGTTTTGCTTTATCAAACAACAGACTCATTTCTGTATGAAAGACTGGGCTGAACCATAAAATCACTTACTTGTAGAAACAGAAGCAACTCCAATGTGTCCTCTGTGCATCTCAAGTTTGGGCCTGGCTGGGTTTAATTACTCCTGGTTTAAGTTTTTTCTTTTCTTAAAATAGTGGAGAAGGATTTTCCACAACTTTCCCTCATAGTCTATCTTCTGTCATCTGTGGTCTCAGCTGTCAGCTGTTAAGTGAAACAAAGTGGAGTTTTAATGTGCAATTACAAATGAAAACAAACTGGCAACCCAAAAGAACACTCAAAAGCTATGGGGATGGGATTCCTCAAAAGCTTGAATTCCTCTGAAATTGGAGCTTATCAGCAAATGGCCTGTGAACTCATTTTGGCCCTCAAATATTTTAAATACTCCATCTCTGAATGAGCAAAGGGCTTTTATCTCAATATTTGTCAAGCAATTACAAAGACACCCTACCATTTGATTTCCAGGCTGCCATCTCCCGCTGTGTTAAAACTGCAATTTTTGCTGTCATTTGGGTGGGAAAAGGGCAGAATCATGATATCAGGAAGAAAAGTTTTACTTTAGGAAAAAAATAAAAAACTCTCCCCTCACAGAAGAGAGTTTTCTTTTTCTCCATCCTTGGTCTTTATTGCAAATGTCCTAGCAGTCGACAGACACTCTTTCTCACTACTATGCCTGGTTATGGGGCTTCCCAGATGGCACAGTGGTAAAGAATCCACCTGGCAATGCAAGAGACATGGGTTCAATCCCTGGGTGGGGAAGATTCCCTGGAATAAGAAGGAGTAACCCACTTCAGTATTCTTGCCTGGAAAGTTCCATGGATGGAGAAGCCGGGCAGGCTACAATCTGTGGGGTCGCAAAAGATTCGGACACAACTGAGCGCATGCATGCACACACGTGCGTGCACGCACACACACTCCTACCTGGTTACACTTTAAATTAGCCAAATGGATTTACTACTTATGTTTGTGGATTCTGTGTTTTTGTGTAGCTAACAGCGTAACAGATTTTGTTTGCTGTTCATTAAGCATGACTTTACAGTTTTTAGAATTTTTTATTGGAATATAGATAATTTATGTTCAATGTTGTGTTCATTTCAGGTGTACAGTAACGTGAATCAGCTGTACATATACACACAACTAGTCTTTCTTAGATTCTTTCCCATATAGGTCATTGCAGAGTATTGAGTAGAGTTCCTGGTACTGTAAATGGGTCCTTATTAGTCATCTACTTTATATATAGTAGTGTGTTTGTGCCAATCCCTATCTCCCAATTGATTCCTCCCACCCTTTCCCCTCTGGTAACCATAGGTTGTTTTCTACAATAGTGACTAGTTCTGTTTTGTGAATAATTTCATTTGTACAATTGTTTTAGAGTCTGCATATAAGCAATATCATTTGATAATCTGTCTGACTTCACTCAGTATGACAATCTCTAGGTTCATCCCTGTTGCTGAAAATGGCATTATTGCATCATTTTATGGCTGAGTAATATTCCATTGTATACGTATACCACAGCTTCCTTATCTGTTCATCTGTCAATGGACCTTCAGGTTGTTGCTTCTGTGTCTTGGGTATTGTAAATAGTACTGCTATGGACATTGGGGTGCATGTGTGTCTTTTTGAAGTATGGTTTTCTCTTGATATATACTCAAGAGTGGGATTGCCGGATCATATGATAGCTCTATATTTAGTTTTTTAAGAGACCTCCATACTATTCTGCATAGTGGTTATACCAGTTTACATCCCCACTAACAGTGTAGGAAGGCTCCCTTTTCTCTCTCCCTTCTCTCCCATCTCTTCCCTCTTTCCCTTCTTCTCCACATCCTCTCCAGCATTTATTGTTTGTAGACTTTTTGGTGATGGCCATTCTGACTGGTGTGAGCTGATCCCTCACTGTAGTTTTGATTTTCGTTTCTAATAATTAGTGATGTTGAACATCTTTTAATGTGCTTTTTGGCCATCTATATATCTTCTTTGGAGAAATGTCTGTTTAGATCTTCTGCCCATTTTTCAATTGAATTGTTTGTTTTTTTTTTATATTGAGCTGCCCGAGCTGTTTGTATATTTTGGAGATTAATCCCCTGTTGGTTTCTTCCATGTACTTTCTTAAGATTTAGTCCTTGCTTTAATTCTTTAAAACTCTTTCAACATCTACTCCCTCCAAGAGGATAGGCTTTGTTATGCTTAAAAAAAAACCCCTCCATATCATTGAAATGTAGGATAAATTTTGAAGGTATCCAGAGATTCTTGTAAGTGTTTTCCCCAATATAATTTTGCCACAAAATGGGATCAGAACAATTTTGGGCTTAAGTTAGTACTGAAAATTTACAGAGTTACTGACTGTCTACTAGTGGCATGTAATAACTGGAGGCGAACGGAGTCGCTAGTTGTACGTGAGCAATTTCCTAATGGGCACAAAAGCAGAATATTGTTTCTTCTCAAAGGAAAAGTTAATTGCATATGACACCTAAGAACTGAGCAGAGAATCTGGGTGGAGACCCAGCTGGGGACGAGCAGGCCTGTGGCCTCCACCACCACCAGTCCTTCTCCCCAGGCCCAAGACCCTGGCCAGCTCTAGTCCAGCCACTTTCCAGGAGCCTGTGTGCCGGCAGCTTGGAAATCAGAACTTCTCCCGGAGGAAATCATGATCAAGAAGTTAGTTCATCCTGGCCAGCTCAGCCAGTTAGCCTCCTCCCCTGAGTCCATGCTCTCTTAGGAGTGTGGTCAGTGCAGAGCATGGTGACTCCTTTCAAAGAGGGCTCACCCCAGGGTGCTACCATTTCCAATCTTATGGAAACAAACCTGAGAAAAAGCAACAGAGTTCCAGAAAAAAAAAAACATCTATTTCTGCTTTATTGACTATGCCAAAGGCTTTGACTGTGTGGATCACAATAAACTGTGAAAAATTCTGAAAGAGATGGGCATACCAGACCACCTGACCTGCCTCTTGAGAAATCTGTATGCAGGTCAGGAAGCAACAGTTAGAACTGGACATGGAACAACAGACTGGTTCCAAATAGGAAAAGGAGTACGTCAAGGCTGTATACTGTCACCCTACTTATTTAACTCATGCAGAGTACATCATGAAAAATGCTGGGCCGGATGAAGCACAAGCTGGAATCAAGATTGCCAGGAGAAATATCAATAACCTCAGATATGCAGATGACACCACCCTTATGGCAGAAAGTGAAGAAGAACTAAAACGCCTCTTGATGAAAGTGAAAGAGGAGAGTGAAAAAGTTAGCTTAAAGCTCAACATTCAGAAAACTAAGATCATGGCATCCGGTCCCATCACTTCATGGCAAATAGATGGGGAAACAGTGGAAACAGTGGCTGACTTTATTTTTCTGGGCTCCAAAATCACTGCAGATGGTGACTGCAGCCATGAAATTAAGACACTTACTCCTTGGAAGGAAAGTTATGACCAACCTAGGCAGCATATTAAAAAGCAGAGACATTACTTTGCCAACAAAGGTCCATCTAGTCAAAGCTATGGTTTTTCCAGTGGTCATGTATGGATGTGAGAGATGGACTATAAACAAAGCTGAGCACCGAAGAATTGATGCTTTTGAACTATGCTGTTGGAGAAGACTCTTGAAAGTCCCTTGGACTGCAAGGAGATCCAGCCAGTCCATCCTAAAGGAGATCAGTCCTGGGTGTTCATTGGAAGGAGTGATGTTGAAGGTGAAACTCACAATACTTTGGCCACCTGATGTGAAGAGCTGACTCATTGGAAAGGACCCTGATGCTGGGAAAGATTTGAGGGCAGGAGGAGAAGGGGACGACAGAGGATGAGATGGTTGGATGGCATCACCGACTCAATGGACATGGGTTTGGATGGACTCCAGGAGTTGGTGATAGACAGGGAGGCCTGGCATGCTACGGTTCATGGGGTCGCAAAGAGTCAGACACGACTGAGCGACTGAACTGAACTGAAACCTGAGAAATGGTCAATTGAGGTGGACTTATCCTGAACAGTTTTAGAACACCTTGATCCATCATCCATTCTTTAGACAAGTTTATAGGTGGCTTGTCCAACTGTGCAGTGGGAAATTGAGTTTTGCAGACCATGGTGGCCATGAGGAGCCCATCAGAGAGCAGCATGGCAGACCGATCGAGGGGTAGAGCTCTAGACCCAACTGTACATTCGTGGGCAAATGACCTAATGACTCTGAGCCTCAGTACCTTCATCCATAAAATGGGGATAATAATAGTACTTACTCATAGGTGAGTGGTTTTAAAGAATGAGTGAGTTAATATAAGTGCTTAGAATAGTGCCGAAAGTGAAAGTGAAAGTGAAATCGCTCAGTCGTGTCCGACTCTTTGCGACCCCATGGGCTGTAGCCTACCAAGCTCCTCTGTCCATGGGATTTTCCAGGCAAGAGTCCTGGAGTGGATTGCCATTTCCTTCTCCAGGGGATCTTCACGACCCAGGGATCGAACCCATGTCTCCCGCATTGTAGACAGAGACTTTACTATCTGAGCCACCAGGGATGTCCTGAATAGTGCCTAAAATACATGGTGAATGCCACAAAAATATTTGCTATTGTTATTTTTTGAGCATGGCCAAAATAGATATCTAAAAGATAGGTATCTAAAAGTCAGTCTGATATAATTAAAAACAAATAAAAGTACACTTAAACACACTTTGACTGGATTTCTTTAGACTGCTGGCTATATTATAGCATGCAGCACATATTTGATTATTGTTCAAGAGCAACTATTCACAGACTTCTCAAACTGGTCTTAACACAAGTTTATTCCAGAAGATGTTTGTGAGGTGCCCAGAATATTTTTTTTTCCTGCAGCAGACAAATTTGTTTGTTCCTCCATTAAACAAAATGTAATTGATTTCTTGAATCCAGAACTTCTCAGTCTTTCAGATGATACGTGCCTTATGAAACCCAGGAGAGAGCTTTGCTATGCATGGTTTATCAAGTGTAATTGAGTGCAGACCCTTTGTTCTTAGAGTTCTGGTACATTCACCATCTTCCCCAAACTGTGTTCCCAAGGGGATGCTTGCTACTTGGCAACGGACAGAAAGACTATTACTGTCAAGTAACATTGAAGTCATGCCTTCCTAATTCCTAAACGGCATGAACAAGCCATATCACACTGGAAAAAAAACTCTGGAAGTGTGCAAATCAATGTGTGGTTTATAGATTCAGAGACTTCAAAGACCAGTAAAATCAACTGTGCTCACGTTTAGGCATGTCCGACTCTTTGCGACCCTTTGGACTGTAGCCCACCAGGTGCCTCTGTGCACGGGATTTCCCAGGCAAGAATACTGAAGTGGGTTTCCATTTCCTTCTCCAGGGGATCTTCCTGACCCAGGGATTGAACCGATGTCTCCTATGTCTCCTGCATTGCAGGGAGATTCTTTACCCATTGAGGCACTGGGAAAGTCCCACTAAAATCAATAGGTTGCCACAATTTCACCTTGCCAAGAAAGATCACTGACATAAATTGTCATTTACTATTACCATTGTTTCATTAAAAAAAAATTTTAACAACCAAAAAAGTGAAGGAATAATTTAAGAGTAAAGGACAGTTATCGAAATTGAATATATCTAGCTATAATACAAATTCACTACCTTATTTGCATTTTTGTCCTTTGGCCTTGTATCAGGGAAAACCTGGTCTGTTATCTGAGAATCACTGATGTTTACAGCAGCACATGGAACTTGTCAGATTAACCCTGAGTATTTCAGACGTGTTTTATTTTGCCAAAGATGGCTTCTTTCTTATTTATTGGCCACACTGGTCACTGTTACAGAGTCCTACATGTCTGGGTGGTTATCACATATATGTCTGGATATTATCATCATGCAGAGATATGGTACTTTAAAAAAATAATTGTATTTATTTAGTTTTGGCTGTGCTGGGTCTTCATCGCGGCACGGGCTTTTCTCTAGCTGTGGCGGGTGGGGGCTACTCTCTAGTTGCGGTGCACGTGTGTTTCATCGTGGCGTCTTCTCTAGTTGCAGAACACAGGCTCCAGGGCGTTCCGGCTTCAGTCGTTGCGGCCCGTGGGCTCAGTAGTTATGGCTCCCAGGCTCTGGAGCACAGACTCAGCGGTCGTGGCGAATGGGCCCAGTTGCTCCATGGCGTGCAGGGTCTTCCCAGATCAGGTCAAACCCATGCGCCCTGAATTGACAGATGGGCTCTTCACCACTGAGCCTAAGGGAAGCCCGAGACAGCGCTTGTATCTTGCGGGTGTGTTAGGAACCCCGCGGCAGTGGATACGCCACTGCAGGCATACCGCTGCCCTGTAAACACATCTCCATGCTTCTCTGGGCATCTTCTTCAAACTCACAGCTATATCCTCTGGAAATCCCTTCTGTAATGAATGAACACCCTCTCTTCTCTCAGACTCTCTGAATGTATACCACCTTGCCCTAATTAAGACACGATTCTCCCTTGCAGTCTCTCAAGCAGAAGTTATTCATTTCCCCCAACTCCATCAGGGCTAGGAGGGGCCAGTGTCTTCTTTATTCCCCAGTGCAACTTCCAGATCCTTCTTGCTCCACTTGTGTACACAAACTGCCTGGAACCCTCTCCTCTCAGACGTTGGGAGTACTCCCTGCTCCTGGTTTCCTCCTGGCTCTTGTTCCTCAGATTCCTTCAGTGTCCTTCCCTCACCACCCCGTCACATGTGGCATTCCTCGGTTTGGACCCTACTCTCTTTCACTTGACACTCTTTCCCTAAAATTTCTCATTCAATTCCATAGTGAAAGTAGAAGTCTTCGTTGCTCAGTCACTCTTTGCCACCCCCTGGACTGTAGCCCGCCAGGCTCCTCTGTTCATGGCATTTCCCAGGCAAGAATACTGGAGTGGGCAACCATTTCCTCCTCCAGGGGATCTTTCCCACCCAGGAATCAAACCCGTATCTCCTGTACTGCACGCGGATTCTTTACCATCTAACCCACCAGGGAAGCCCAGTCCTATAGTATCAATTACCATCTATTTGCTAATGAGTCTCAGATTTTTACCTCTGGTCCAAAACTCTTCTGGGCTTCAGACTTACATCCTCCTCCTCCTCCTTCCCTGCGTATCCCACAGGTTCCTCAGTCGCCCTGTGTTCATGACTTCTCCCAGAGCCGGCGCTTCCTATTTCAGATACTGTGCCGTCATCCAGACACTCGGTGCTGACCGCTGAAGGACATTTCTCCTTTTTTCTTCACCTTCCCCAGTCCCAGAGCCCAAACCCCATTTTCCCTGGAGCTCAGTCAAGTGAACCTTCCAAACATCTCTAAAAATCTGTCAAGACTCTTTTCCCGGACGAGCCGCTGCTCTTCTGTAAGTTACTGTCACCTCTTGACCATATGATGAGAACTCCAGCATCACCCTTCAGTATTTTCTCCACTCTGCAGAGTGGTCTTTCTTCTCAGATCTGACTACAACATCCCCTGGTGCCCTGCAATGGCTTCCCCTAATCAGACCCTTGAGTGTGATGGCAGAGTCCTTCCTGATCTGGCCCCTGCTTGCTTCTGAGGCCTATGTTGTCTTCTTTCCACCCCCAATGACTCTTTCTTGTTTTTAAATTTAGTTATTTATGTATTTTTTGTTGCAGTGGGTCTTTGCTGCTGCACATGGCTTTCTCTAGTTGCAGTGAGTGGGGACCACTCTCCAGTTGGAGTGCATGGGCTTCTCATCGCTGTGGCCTCTCTGGTTGTGGAGCACAGGCTCTAGGCACATGGACGTCAGTAGCTGCAGCATGCAGACTCAGTGGTTGGAATGTGTAGGCTCAGTAGTTACAGCTCCTGGGCTCTAGAGCACTGGCTCAGTACTTAATGGTACATGGGCTTAGTTGCTCTGTGACATGTAGGGTCTTCCTGCATCAGGGATAGAACACAAGTCCCCCGCACTGGCAGGCAGATTCTATCCACCAGGGAAGTCTTGACTCTTAGGTCTTCAGGAAGCCACAGTCTTTTAGGATTCTAAGCCTTTGCACACGTTACTGCCTTGTCTGAAGCACTTCTCACTACATGCATATACCACCCACCACACACCGCCCTTTACCCAACTTACTGCTTCTGCTGCTAAATCGCTTCAGTCGTGTCCGACTCTGTGCGACCCCACAGACGGCAGCCCACCAGGCTCCCCCATCCCTGGGATTCTCTAGGCAAGAACACCGGAGTGGGTTGCCATTTCCTTCTCCAATGCTTACCCAACTTATTTCCCTCTGTTTGCAGGCCTCACTATAGATCCCTTTTCTCCAGGAAACTTTCCTAGATGCTTCAGCTTAATGCAGGACCACCCCCCATCTCCGCACACCTAGAATGCTATCCTTTCCCTACTGTAGAATTTCATACACAAAACAATAATTATTTGTTTATGTCTCTATCTCCTTCACCAAACTGTAAGCTCAGGAAGACATGGACTCTGTTGTTTTTATTAACCATTATATCCCTTGAGCCTGTCATTTGGCTGGCTCATAATAGACACTCGATAATATTTTGAATGAAACAATTAATGCAATTGATGATTGATTTGATTTTAAGTGTCCTGTTTGTGAATACACCACTTGAGTCCCAAGAGACAACAGCACACCCCAAATAGGATAATTCAGGGGCAGGTGACTTACAAAGGGATTATATACAAAAATGGCATAGAGAAGAACCACTAATAATGATACAGATACAGTTACTGTAACTGCCCTTGGGCCAGAAGCTACTGCAGAACAGAAAGGAGAGAGTCATGTACAGTTAAGACACTCGAGAGGACCACTGGCCTTTGGTTAAGAGACCACCAGCTCAAGGCTACAGCTAGGGTTCAACCAAAGAAACATAACTAGTAGGAGATAAAGATTAAGGGATTTATTACAAGGAACTGGCTTATGTAATTGTTGGGGGCTGGGTATGGGAGCAGACCATCAGGAAGGGCAGGGTGGGGACTCTCAGGCACGGGATGAAGCTCCTGTCGCCAGGCAGGATTTGCTCTTCTGGGAAGCCTTGTTTCTGTTCTTTGAAACCTGTCAACAGGTTGAGTTAAGCCCACTCAGGTTCCTTAGAGCAATCTTCCTTCAGTTCAGTTCAGTTCAGTCGCTCAGTCGTGTCTGACTCTTTGCGACCCCATGAATTGCAGCACGCCAGGCCTCCCCGTCCATCACCATCTCCTGGAGTTCACTCAGACTCATGTCCATCGAGTCAGTGATGCCATCCAGCCATCTCATCCTCTGTCGTCCCCTTCTCCTCCTGCCCTCAATCCCTCCCGTCATCAGAGTCTTTTCCAATGAGTCAACTCTTCGCATGAGGTGGCCAAAGTACTGGAGTTTCAGCTTTAGCATTATTCCTTCCAAAGAAATCCCTTACGGAGAGTCAATTATTTATTGATTTTAATCACCTCTGCAGAATACTTTCCTTCTTTCTTTTTGCTTTAAAACATTTTAATGTCTTTTATTTGGGGGTATAGAAGCTACAATAAAATAAAGCTTAAATCATAAGAAGACCATTTCCATTAAAAAAAATAATTTTGTGTATTTGGTTGCACTATGTTTTCATTGCTGCGCAGGCATTTCTCTAGTTGCAGTGAATGCGGTCCACTCTCTAGTTGCAGCATGGGGGCTTCTCATTGCAGTGGCATCTCTTGCTGTGGAATACAGGCTCTAGGCATGCAAGCTTCAGTGGTAGTGATGCATGGGCTTAGCTGCTCTGCTACTTTACCACTGTGCCACCTGGGAAGCCCCTTCAGGTTTTAAACCTGTAATTCACCATTGAAAGGAGGAGGATGTACTGAAGTAGCTTATTCTAACTTAATTCTAATTCAGACATTCTAATTTCTCATCTATAATAGTAACACGTTTCTTTGATCAGTGTCCCCAGATGCTCTATGAACTATCAATGCAGAGCTTCATAATTTTCCACATCTATAGAATACTTTCACAGAAATACTCAGATTAGTCTTCGATTGAATAACTGGAAAGTTTAGTTGAGCTAAGTTGACACATAAAATTGGTCATCTCAGTTAACATGAAGGAAGGGAGCCAGAAAATGTACATCTTGACCTTACTCTTTGGCTTCTCCATTGGCCAGCCTCTACCAGCAGTCAGAGGCAGAATCTATTGATGGAGTCCTTAAGGTTCCTGGACTCCAAACATCACCCAGAGTGTGAAGGAAGGAGGTGGAACCAAGCTTGGACCACACTACGGGTTGGATTGAAATTTCTCCAATAAGATGAATGAGGATCAGAGTTAGTCGTTTTGAAGAGAACAGCCTCCAAATTGACTGTTAGTTGCTCAGTCGTGTCTGACTCCTTGCAACCCTGTGGGCTGTAGCCCGCCAGGCTCCTCTGTCCATGGGATTCTCCAGGCAAGAATACTGGAGTGGGTTGCCATGCCCGCCTCCAGGGGATCTTCCTGACCCAGGGATCGAACCCGGGTCTCCTTCATTGCAGGCAGATTCTTTACCATCTGAGCCACCAGGGAAGCCTCAAAATTAGGAGCCTAAAAATTAGAGGACCCTAAAAGATTGGAAACGGGTGTTTCTATCAGGGCTCCCGTGTGAAAGCTTTGTCTCTTTGGGGGCTTTTCCTCTGGCCTAGACAGACCCATACAGTGTGTGGTTCCACATATTTTGCCCTTCAGTCAGGAATGCCATCATTCACACCGAGACTTCCTGGCGGTTCCGGCGCCCCGCTGCCATTTCACGCGGTGTGCTGTGAGGCACAGAGAGGCAGGACAGTACAAAGCGGTGTGGCGTGACCCCGCCCTTTCTCCAGTGGCTGTCCACATGGGGAAACTGCAGCCTGGGGACCGGGGGCCCACCTCTCCTGAAGTCGGAGGAGCGCCACGAAGTGGACGACTCAGGTACCTTGCGGTAAGCCCACCGGCCAGTCTTCCCCAAGTGCAAAATGATGACACTGGAGCGTGGTTTTCATGGTTAAGAGTTCAGACTCTACAAACTTATGGTTGCCAAGTGGGGAAGAATGGGAGGAAGAGATAGGGGGGAAAAGTTCAGATCTAAAGTTAAACTGTTCAGGTGCAAATTCACTTAACCTTAAGCTGCTTCACCACTTGCTGAGTATATGAGGTTTTTAGGTTGCTTAACCTATAAGAAGGAAATTAGCACTGAGAATAAATTACTAAAAATTTCAGGACAGTACATAGGGTCATATGAATGCTAGCTGTTATTAGCATCATTAAAAGCAAATTGATAGGCTCAGTTTCCTAAATACAATAAGCTTCAGGAACTCTTCATGAATTTAGAGCAGGGGTCAGCAAACAAAGCCAAATCCAGTCTGTTGCCTGTTTTGTAAATAAAGTTTTATTGGAACACAGCCACACCCAGTCATTTACAAACTGTCTCTGACTACATTTGCTCTATTGTAAACATAGACAAAGTATATAAATATCCTTATCTTTTTGTAAACAGAGTAATAACCCCTATTTAGAGTATGAAAGTGATAACTTGAAAGAAATTATATGAAACTGCTTTGTATTCACAGAATAGATACCCTCTTGCACGTATGTGCGCATGCTCAGTCATGTCTCGACTCTTCGCGACCCCATGGACTGTAGCCCACCAGGCTCCTCTGTTAATGGGATTTTCCAGACAGGAATACTGGAGTGGGTTGCCATTTCCTTCTCCAAGATACCTTCTTACAATACATAACATTTGACTTTTTTCCCAAAGAATCTTACCACTCATTACACAATGTTCAGAAACAGGCATAAAGGATCTTCTCCGTCCATATTCCTCCACTGCCTTTAAAAAAATTTTTGCCATGGAAAATAGATGGAGAACAGTGGAAACAGTGTCAGACTTTATTTCTGGGGGCTCCAAAATCATTGCAGATGGTGATTGCAGCCATGAAATTAAAACACACTTACTCCTTTGAAGGAAAGTTATGACCAACCTAGACAGCATATTAAAAAGCAGAGACATTACTTTGCCAGCAAAGGTCCATCTAGTCAAGGCCATGGTTTTTCCAGTGGTCATGTGTGGATGTGAGATTTGGACTATAAAGAAAGTTGAGTGCTGAAGAATGGATGCTTTTGAACTGTGGTGCTGGAGAAGACTCTTGAGAGTCCCTTGGACTGCAAGGAGATCCAACCAGTCCATCCTAAAGGAGATCAGTCCTGAGTGTTCATTGGGATGACTGATGTTGAAGCTGAAACTCCAATACTTCGGCCACCTGATGCGAAGAGCTGACTCATTTGAAAAGACCCCAATGCTGGGAAAGATTGAGGGCAGGAGGAGAAGGGGACTACAGAGGATAAGATGGTTGAATGGCATCACTGACTCAATGGACATGGGTTTAGGTGAACTCCGGAGGTTGGTGATGGATAGGGAGGCCTGGCGTGCTGCATTTCATGGGGTTGCAAAGAGTTGGACACGACTGAGCGACTGAACTGAACTGAACTGAAAAAGAGAAATCTGACATAAGATTTCAAAGTTGAATTTTAGAAATGAAGAGCCAGAAAATTCCCTCTTATGTACTACTTTGATTGCAGTCTGTCTATAGCAAGTTAGTTCAGTAGGTTAGAGAGAGTTGCTAGTGAAACTGACCTCAAGACTTCCGCTCATAACTGGGTGCTGATGTCACTGTACAAGATCCTATACAGTGGCCTTGAATATAGATCAATAGCTATTTCCAGTTGGCTCCTTCACAAGGTATGCAAGGACTCGTGGTGCTATGCAAAGTGACACTTTGACCCTTGAGAATTTATCACCACCACTGATAGAATGAATCAAGAAATATACCATATGGTGATTCAGAAACATCCTGTTTACCTGTGCTAGAGGACCTGTTTTCATGGACTGTGCTGTTAGTGTGGGCTTCCCTGGGGGCTCAGGCAGTAAAGAATCCACCTTCAATGCCGGAGACCTGGGTTTGATCCCTGGGTCCGCATGGATCGCATGGCAACCCATTCCAGTATTCTTGCCTGGAGAATCCCCATGGACAGAAGAGCCTGGCAGGCTGCAGTCTATGGGGTTGCAAAGAGTTGGACATGACCGAGAGACTAAGCACAGCACCCTGTGGCTCAGAAGGTAAAGAATCACCTGCAATGCAAGGGACTCAGGTTTGATCCCTGGGTGGAGAAGATCCCTTGGAAGAGGAAATGGCAACCCACTCCAGTATCCTTGCCTGGAGCATCCCACGAACAGAGGAGCCTGGCAAGCTACAGTGCATGGGGTCGCAAAGAGTCAGACACGACGGAACATATTCAGGGAAACACATGAGTTGACCAAACAGGGGTTTACCTTGTAGGTGAGATCTGTTGGGATTTAGAAGAAATATTAAACTACTTAAAACCCTCTCTCCAGCCATCTGCATATCCTTTTTTGCAATGTTTCCTCTACCTTTCCCTGCTTTACTGATAACTATTGATATGTGCTTCTGACCTTCAGTTGGCAAATCTAGCTTTGTTTTTTCTAAGTCCTGAATTAAAAGTGGCAACCTGCTCTGCTCCCCATCTTTCCTAGATTCTCCCGTCCATCTTTTTAGTCCAGCCTGGTAACTTGACCCTGAACTTCTGTTACTTTCTTTGTTAGTTGATTTAGGAGAGAGGGATGAGCCCCTTCAAACACATCAAACAGTCCTCCAATGAACAGAGCCCATCAGTGCAAACAGGATCAAGGGTGGAGAAGGTCAAATGCTCAGTATTGTATTTTCTCCCTTCCTGTTGTAGTCTATCACACCCATGATCAATCCACAGTAAAAAAAAAAAAAATATTCACTGGAATGACATACATTGGAAAATGCTGTATTTCTACAACACAATGTCCTGTCTCTTAGCCAAGCACGCTTATTTTAAACAGTTGGTATGCAATTAATGTATTTGGAACACATGGCTGATTAAAAATAGCAGCACTGTAAAGTTCTAACTTTGTTCTTTTGCCAGTTTTCAAGTTCTATGAGAGCAAAGGATTTAACGATCATAGTAACTAGATAAAACCAACGCTTGTGTATATTTGCCTGCTTTGTCTCATTGAACATGTCCAAATCTGCATATGCAGTCCAGGCCAGGCAGTGTGACAGCAGGCTTTCTCAGTTCAGTAGATCATTTAGGACCCTGACGTCACTTGTGGTTTTCTAATGTATTTTACATATTACCTTACTTTATTAGATACACTTGTTTCAGTGGAGCTGGACTTAATAATAAAGCGGAATTTTTAGAAGGTTGTTCAACAAAATAAACCTTTATTTTTCAAGCTCAACATACCCTAAAACTTTGTGCTTCCTGAAATTCCTTTTGAATTTTATCCTCTGGAACAAGTTTCTTTTCAGAAAAAAAAAAAAAAATAATAAATATATATGCATATTTTATGACTGTTAAATTTATTTATTTAAAATTTTTTTGCTCAGTCCTTAAAAGCCATTTCTGCCTTGCCAGTTTATGACACCAAATGTACCTCTGTGCTTCTAGAAAAGCTAAATTAAATAACTGTATTAATTGGTCCAATTAAAAACTTGTTGGGAACATCACACTTAAATGAATATACTTCTATATCTTTAGTCAGCCCCCAGTTATCTTCCAGGGCACCTGTCTGGGACTCAACTAACGGTGGAACCTCCTGCTTCAGAAAAAAAAATCCACTTCACGTGGCCTGCAACCAACTCCAGACCTCTGTGCTATCAGTTATTCTCTTCAAATTCCCCCCCTTGTTCTCTCCCTGGAGGCTGTAAACAAACAAGTTTCTCCAGTTCTAAAACTTCTTTGAATACACAGAAATAAAATAAAAAGTAAACCTTGCTTCTTCTATGTACTCGCTCCCAATCTACAATCTATACTCTCAATTTTTTAAACCGGTGTATTTCTTTAAAGGATTAATCCATACACACTGTCTCTGCTGTCCTACTTCCAGTGAATTCTACAAGTCTGATTCTTCCTCACCATTCTACAGAGATTATTCTGGTCCTCTTCCTCTGTATTTCCGTGTTTTTAACCTGGTTGAACACTTGTCCATGTTAAGAGGGCAGCTCCACTTTTTTCTGGCTTTATGCTTCCAAGTGCAGCCAAGGCCACGAGAACAGCACTTTCTTTTTCATCTGCAGGGAAGGGATGAATTTTCATTTTTCTTTTTTAAAATTTTTACTTTTTGACCGTGCCGTACAATGTTTGGGATCTCGGTTCCCAAACCAGGGATCGAACCCGCAGCTCCTCATTGAAGTGCTGAGTCTTAACCACTGAATACTGCTTCCTCAGCCTCTGCCTTGCATGTCCTTCCTTGCCTCTCCTTACTGGAAGGCAGTTGGGAGGCTGTCATTGACCTGTTTAGCTAACAGACCTAAAGTCACATTCTCTACCCTTTATTAGAATCAAAAGTGATTGTCTGATCTCCATTTGCCTTTCTCAGTTGGTGCCAAAGTCCATGGAGTTGATAGGTGTTTTGTATGGCTCCCTCTCCGCAAACTCCAGAGCTTGCTGCTTTAGCTTCTTTTTATGCGTTTCATGTCTCTCTCCTCTCTGAGCACATAGCTATAGGTATTATATTGTAGCACAAATTTCATTGCATCTTGTAACATTTTTCTTATTATGTAAGCAATTCCTGCTATAGAAAATAGTTTAAATAAAAAAGTATAAAGATAAAAGTAAAAACTTCAGAGATGTCCAGATTTAGCAATTTGGTCTTTTTTCTAAGGGTATAATAAAAAATTACATATAATCTTTACACACAAATATGTATCATTTTTCATCATTGGAATTAAATTTTATATACTTTTGTTTCCTGCTCTTTTTCAAACACAGTGAACATTTTTTTCCCTATCATTCCCTGTCATTAAACATTCTTCTAAAATTAGATTTTCAGTGCTTATATACTATTCTGTTATATGAATTTTTCATAATTTATTTAAACAATTTCCTATTATTGAAACTGTTCCTGTTTTTTTACTATTAAGTATACTAGCTATTCTTTATTCATGTTCATTACCTGCCAAGAACTATCTATGTCTTGCAAAGGTGGCCTCATTATTTATCACAACAATCCAATGAAGAAGTGAGGTTATCACCATTCGACAGGAGAGAAAACTGAGGTTCAGAGACTTGCCCACATGTAGAGCTAACTGGGCAGAGCAGAAGGCTTGGGCCATCTCACACCAACAGCTGTGCTCTGAATCACCTGTCTGTTCTCCACCTCTAAATGATGTGATAAACATCATAGCACATGCATGACTATAAGGTCAATCTTTCAGAGCACCATTGATCACACAAGATCCCCCCTCTTTTTCATTGTAGACAATCAGAATTATCAGCTAAGCACATACTTTTTAAAAGACTCAATCCTAACATCACACCAGTCTCAATAATACAGTCGAGATGAATTAAGAGCTAAATATTTTAAATATATACAAAATGTGGGAGCTAATATGGGAAATGTATTTGTAAAACCTGGAATTCTCCAGGCATGAATACTCGAGTGGGTATTCCCTTCTCCAGGGGCAGATTCTTTACCATCTGAGCCACCGGGGAAGCCCTAAATTTAACAGCTGAGAAGACATAAACTCCAGATGGAGTAAAGGAAAGGACAGACAGATTTAACTTCAGAACAATTTAAAGCTCTGTTTGATGAAACACACTGGCTGTGGCGCTAGTGGTAAAGAACCTGCCTGCCAGTGCTGGAAATGCAGGAGATTCAGGCTAGATCCCTGGGTTGGGAAGATCCCCTGCAGGAGGAAATGGCACCCCACTCCAGTATTCTTGCCTGGAGAATCCCATGGACAGGGGAACCTGGTAGGCTACAGTCCATAGTGTCACACAGAGTCAGCCACGACTGAAGCAACTTGGTATGCACGCATGCACTTGTTGTGGAGTTTGATTCTTCACATTTCCAAGAAAGGGAGGCTAGGAACAGGAATCCCTTTGGTATTTTTAGAGAACAGTTTCCTCTCACTGCTGGCCATAGAGAGAAATTGTGATTCCCAAACCAATTCAGCACTGCCAAGAAAAATCTTTGTCCCCCTGCAAACAGGTGAGCCCCCAGTGACAACTCAACTGGGGCTTCCCAGGTGGCACAGTGCTAAAGAATCTGCCTGCCAGCGCAGGAGATGCAAAAGATCTGGGTTTGATCCCTGGGTCAGGAAGATCCCCTGGAGGCGGGCATGACAACCCACTTCAGTATTCTTGCCTGGGAAATCCCATGGACAGAGGAGCCTGGGGGGCTATAGTCCATAGGGTCTCAAAGAGATGGACACAAGAAACGACTTAGCACACCAGCACAGACCAGTCACTGGACACTGGTTGGATTAGGTGGCCCAGAATCTTCCTTTAGGCCACAGTGGATTCCTATTTGTCCATCCACCCCTCCGCAGCTCTCAGCTACTGTTGTACCTGGACAGTTGATGCCACTTCTGATTCCCAGGAGGCCAGGAGATCTGAGTTCGGTTAATAATAGCATCACAACCACCTGATAGTGATTGTCTGAGAAACGGGCACAAAATCTAAGGCAGAAACATTAGAATCAGATCTCATCATTGGCTTTGGTTTGGCCTGTTGGAGAAGGTGACTTTCCATCTTCTACTGGACTTGGTGTTGTCAAAAATGAGCTAGGAACTGCAGAGAAGATCCCGAGAGTGAAGTCATCACAATTACAGGCAGAAGGTAAACTCCACAAACAGGAGCTTTTGTCTGTTTGGTTCACTCAACAATGAAGTTTTAGTTTCCCAGAACATTGCCTGGTACATAGTAGGCACTTAAATATTTGTTAATTAATGGAGAGAGAAAAAAAAGTACATCTTAATGACATGAGTTAAACCCCGATTCCAGGTATACTTGCCACTAGTCCAAGCTTGGACTTTTTAGATGTATAATGAATTTCTGTTTTTACTTAATGCAGTTTTAATTTGACTTTTCTCTCATTTGCAGCTTGCTACGGTCTGAATAATTGTGTCCTCCACATATGTTGAAGTGCTAACCTCCAAAAGTGATGATATTAGTAAGTGTGGCCGCTGGGAGGTGATTCGGTCAAGAGAGTGGTATAGCACTTTTGTAAGAGGTTCCAGTTTTTGTTGCTCTTTTAAACACTCAGTATCAACCTAGATTTACCCATATATTAATATTTACTCTTCCCATTGCTCTTTCTTTTGCTTTCTGCATCTATGCTTCTATCCATTATTATTTTTCCTCTTTTTTTTCCTTCTTATAAGGCAACTGGTGGCAAGTTCTCTTAATTTTTATCTGAAAATGACTTCACCTCTGTTTTTACTGTATTTTCACTGTACATAGCATTTTAAGATTGGCATTTTACCTCAATGCTTTGAAGCCATCATTCCATATTTTTTCTGTACTTCAGTGTTTCCATTGAGAATACAGCTGTCACTGTATTTTTTCTTCCTTTAAAGGTAGAACATACTTTCCCTCATCTTTGACTGCTGTTTGTTTATAATTGCCTTTTATTTTCAGCAGTTTTACGAAGAAGGACCTAGGTATAGTTTCTGAGCATTTATCCTGCAATCATTCTGAGAACCTCTTGAATAAATTTCACTGATTCTGAACTTTGTCAGCCATCATTTTTTCCCTGTTTGCTTCTTGCTTCTGCCCCATTCTCTTTCTGTTACCCTTCTGGAAGTTAGACATTTTCACTCTGCCTCCTGTATTTATTTCATTATTTTTTATTGTTACAACTAACATAACATTATATTCATTTCAATACTTTTATATGTTGCAAAATGATCACCATAATAAGTCCAATAACATCCATCAGCCTACAGAGTTACAATTCTTTTTCTCATGAGAACTTTCAAGATCCACTCTCCTAGCTACTTTCAAATATGCAATATATATTTGCAATACAAATTTAAAAAAAAACTTTACAGTACAATACAAATATGTAATACAAGATTATTAACTATGATGTATATAACTGTTATCACTGGACTATCAGTTCAGTTTAGTCGCTCAGTCATGTCCGACTCTTTGTGACCCCATGAATTGCAGCACACCAGGCCTCCCTATCCATCACCAACTCCCGGAGTTCACCCAAACTCATGTCCATTAAGTCGGTGATGCCATCCAGCCATCTCATCCTCTGTCATTCCCTTCTTCTCCTGCCCACAATCCCTCCCAGCATCAGAGTCTTTTCCAATGAGTCAGCTCTTTGCATGAGGTGGCCAAAGTACTGGAGTTTCAGCTTTAGCATCATTCCTTCCAATGAACACCCAGGACTGATCTCCTTTAGAATGGACTGGTTGGACCTCCTTGCAGTCCAAGGGACTCTCAGGAGTCTTCTCCAGCACCACACTTCAAAAGCATCAATTCTTCAGCGCTCAGCCTTCTTCACAGTCCAACTCTCACATCCATACATGACCACTGGAAAAACCACAGCCTTGACTAGACAGACCTTAGTTGGCAAAGTAATGTCTCTGCTTTTGAATATGCTGTCTAGGTTGGTCACAACTTTCCTTCCGAGGAGTAAGTGTCTTTTAATTTCATGGCTGCAATCACCATCTGCAGTGATTTTGGAGCCCAAAAAAATAAAGTCAGCCACTGTTTCCACTGCTTCGCCATCTATTTGCCACGAAGTGATGGGACCGGATGCCATGATCTTCGTTTTCTGAATGTTGAGCTTTAAGCCAACTTTTTTCACTCTCCTCTTTCACTTTCATCAAGAGGCTTTTTAGTTCTTCTTCACTTTCTGCCATAAGGGTGGTGTCATCTGCATATCTGAGGTTATTAATATTTCTCCTGGCAATCTTGATTCCAGCTTGTGTTTCTTCCAGTCCAGCGTTTCTCATGATGTACTCTGCATATAAGTTAAATAAGCAGGGTGACAATATATTTATATCCAATTTCACAGAAATATGAACCTTTTTAACCCCTTCACCTGTTTCGGCCCCCTTACCTCAGGCAACCACAGTCTGTTCTCTGTATCCATGAGCTCCAGTATTTTTGTTTAAGACTACACATAAAAGTGAGATCATACAGTATTTTATTTTACTTAGTATAATGCCCTCAAAGCCCATCCATATTGTCACAAATGACAAGATTTAGTTCTTATTTATGGCAGAATAATATTCTATTTTATATATATGTATGTATGTTTTAGTGATAGACATTTATTTTCTTGGGCTCCAAAATCACTGTGGACAGTGACTGCAGCCATGAAATTAAAAGACACTTGCTTCTTGGAAGAAAGACTATGACAAACCTAGACAACATATTAGAAAGCAGAGACATCACTTTGCCAATAAAGGTCCGTATAATCAAAGCTATGGTTTTTCCAGTAGTCATGTATGGATGTGAGAGCTGGACTCTAAAGAAGGCTGAGCACTGAAGAACTGATGCTTCTGAACTGCGGTGCTGGAGAAGACTCTTGAGAGTCCCTTGGACTGCAAGGAGATCAAACCAGTCAATCCTAAAGGAAATTACTCCTGAATATTGGAAGAACTGATGCTGAAGCTGAAGCTCCAATACTTTGGCCACCTGATGTGAAGTGCAGACTCACTGGAAAAGACCCTGAGGCTGGGAAAGATTGAGGGCAGGAGGAGAGGGGGATGACAGAGGATGAGATTCTTGGATGGCATCACCAGCTCAATGGACATAAGTTTGAGCAAACTCTAGGAGATGGTAAAGGACAGGGAAGCCTGGCATGCTGCAGTCCATGGGGTCGCAAAGAGTCAGAAACGATTTAGTGACCGAACAGCGATACCATGTTTTTCTTTATACATTCATCCATCTGTGGAAACTGAGGTTGTTTCCATGTCTTGGCTATTGTAAATAATACAATAACCATTTTCTCTTTAGATGCATATATATCTTTGATGAAAATAAACACTAAAAAAATAAAGGAGAAGAAGGTAGTGAAAGGGATCCCTACAAATTAATGAGATATATATTGGTTTCTTGAGAGGAAACCTCCTGACAACTTTCTGATCACACTAAACTGTGCATGTTAGTATCTCTTTTAAAAAGCAAAGAGGTTTTTTACTTTATTTGTCAAACAAGAGAGCATGCTGTAAATTTTTGAGCGGAAGAGTCTCATTTTTTATGACAAGTGGTAATAGAAATAAATTGAGACTATCTTAGGAAAATGATTTTTAAAAAATAACAGTGCTGCAGTGAACATGAGGGTGCATATATCTTTTTGCATTAGCGTTTTCATTTTATTCAAACAAATACCCAAAAGTGGCATTGCTGGGTCATAAGGCAGTTTTATTTGTAATTTGGGGGAAAACATCAATACTGTTTTTAATAGTGGCTGCCCCAATTTACATTCCCACCAACAGTGCATAAGGGTTCCCTTTTCTCCACATCCTCCCCAACACTTAATTCTTGTCATTTTGATGACAGCCATTCTAACAGGTGTGAGGTGGTATCTCATTGTGGTTTTGATTTGCATTTCCCTGATGATCAGTGATGTTGAGCATCTTTCATATGCCTGTTGACCATCTGTATGTCTTCTTTGGAAAAATGTCTCTTTAGATCCTCTGCTCATTTTTAAGTCAGATTTTTTGGTTTTTCACTATTGAAGCATATCAGTTCTTTATATATTTTGGATGTATGCATGCCAAATCACTTCAGTCACGTCCAATTCTTTGCAACCCCATGGACCATAGTCCGCCAGGCTCCTCTGTCCATGGGATTCTCCAGGCAAGAATACTAGAGTGAGTTGACATGCCCTCCTCCAGAAGATCTTCCAGACCCAGGAATAAACCTGTGTCTCTTACATCCCCTAAATCGGCAGGTGGGTTCTCTACCACTAGCACAACCTTGGAAACCCATATATTTTGGATATTAACCCATTATCAGGTATGTGATTTACAAATAGCTTTGTACACTTAGTAGGTTGTTTTTTTATTTGATGATTGCCTTTCCTGTGAAGAAGCTTTTTAGTTTGCTTATTTTTGCTTTTGTTGCCTTTGCTTTTGGTGTCAAATCCAAAAATCAGGTCTTACGTTCAAGTCGTTAATTCATTTTGAGTTAATTTTTGTGAACGGTAGAAGATAGTGGTTTAGTTTCATTCTTTGGCACATGGCTATCCCATTTTCCAATGCCACTTATCGAAGAGGCTATCCTTTCTCCATTGTATGTTCTTTGACACTTTATTGATAATTGAATCTATGGGCTTCCAGATGGCACAGTGGTAAAGAACCTGTCTGCCAATGCAGGAGACACAAGAGATGCAGGCTTGATCCCTGGATTGGGAAGATCCCCTGGAGGAGAAAATTATAACCCACTACAGTATTCTTGCCTGGAAAATTTCATGGACATAGGTGTCTGATGGAATTGTTCATCAAAAACAAAGCAGAACTTCAACATTTGGAAAACTCTTGCCCTATCCATTTTGAAAGAAATAAGAAAGTTCGTTTGGAAAAAACACAATGTGGGCCACCATCTTGAATTGAGGTGTAGTGGGCGTCTTTTTCACACTAGGAGCTCCAGCCCAAAGTTCTCAGGGCAAGGCCTCTGCGTGCAGCACCTCATGAGCAACTGAAACTACAGTAAGCACAAAGGGAGAAAAGGGTCAGTATTTCCTTCTGCATGGTCTGAAATACCTATTGTGGCTGTTTTGATGACCAATGTATAAGTCACTCTTTAGAGCCTTAGGGAAAGAACTGCTTCTAGAAGTTGGTCAGCCTCATCCAGTCAGTTGAAGGCCTTAAGAGAACAAAGACTGACCTCCCTCACCAAGAAGGAATTCTGCCAAAACACTGCCTTTGGACTCAGACTGCAACCATCCCCTGGTCTCCAGCCTGCCAGATTAAAGATTTGGGACACCACAGACTGAAAGCTTCCACAATCATAGATCAAGCCCTGAGCCTTTGGGTGGGAGCGCTGACTCCAAGACCCTAGACTACCAGAGAACTAACCCTAGGGAGTATCAAATAGTGAGAACTCCCACAAAGGAAACCACTTGAATACAAGACCTGGCATCACCCAACAACCAGTAGCACTCTGTGCAGGACACCTCATCTAAACAACAAACAAAACAAAAATAGAAACCAAATCATCAGCAGACAGGATTACCACCTAACTCAGCCTTGCCCTTCAGAGGGAAAACAAACAAACAAACAAAAAAACTCAGCACAAATGCCCCCCTATACAAAGCTTACACAAACCACTGCACCAACCTAAGGAAGGCAGAAACCAAAAGGAAAAAAGAATTCAACCTTAAAGCCTGGGAAAAGGAGACCTCAAACACGATAAGTTAAAAAAAATAATAATAAAAAGGCATAGAAATACTACACAAATGAAGGAACAAATTAGAAATACAGAAGTCCAAATAAATGCAGAGGAAATAGGCAAACTACCTGAAAAATAATTCAGAATAATGATAGTAAAGATGATCGAAAACCTTGAAAACAAAATGGAGAAAATGCAAGAATCAATTAACAAAGACATAGAAGAATTAGAGAATAAACATACAGAGACAAACAACACAATTACTGAAATTATAAATACTCTGGAAGGAATCAGTAGCAGGATATCTGAAGCAGTGAGCTGGAAGA
Organism: Capra hircus; assembly: GCF_001704415.2. NCBI lineage: Eukaryota > Metazoa > Chordata > Mammalia > Artiodactyla > Bovidae > Capra > Capra hircus. Next base: position 110,368,962 of record NC_030811.1, read on the forward strand.
TAAATCAGTGAGCTGGAAGATAAAATGGTGGAAGTAACTTCAGAAGAGCAGAATAAAGTAAAAAGAATTAAAAGAACTGAGGATAGTCTCAGAAACCTCTGGAACAATATCAAACACCACCAACATTTGAATTATAGGGGTCCCGGAAGAAGAAGCAGAAAAGAAAGAGTATGAGAAAATTTTAGAAGAGATTATAGTTGAAAATTTCCCCAGCATGGTAAAGGAAATAGTCAATCAAATCCAAGAGGCACAAAGAGTCCCATCAGGATAAACCCAAGGAGAAATATGCCAAGACACATACTAATCAAACTAACAAAGACTAAACACAAAGAAAGAATATTAAAAGCAGCAAGGGAAAAGCAACAAGTAACATACAAGGGAAATCCAATATGCTTAAGAGCTGATCTTTCAGCAGAAACTCTGCAGGCCAGAAAGGAATGGCAGGATATATTCAAAGTACTGAAAGGGGAAAATCTACAACCAAGATTACTGTACCCAGCAAGGATCTCAGTCAAAATTGATGGAGAAATAGAAAGCTTTTCAGAGAATTCAGTACCACCAAACCAGCTTTACAACAAATGTTAAAGGAACTTATATAGTCAAGACATACAAGAGAAGGAAAACAATCTACAAAATCAACTGAAAACAAGAAAATGGCAATAGGAACATATATATCAATAATTACTTTAAATGTAAATGGATTAAATGCTCCAACCAAAAGACATGGACTGGCTGAATGGATACAAAAACAAAACCATATATATATGCTGTCTATAAGAAACCTACTTCAGACTTAAAGACACATATAGACTGAAAGTGAGAGGATGGAAAAATATATTCCATGCAAATGGGAAGCAAAAGTAAGCTGGAGTAGCAATCCTCCTATCAGACAAAATAGACCTTAAACTAAAGAAGAGTACAAGAGATAAGGAAGGACACTACATAATGATCAAGGGATCAAGCCAAGAGGAAGACTTAACAATTGTAAATATGGACCCAATATAGGAGCACCTCAATACATAAGACAAACACTGACAGACATAAAAGGAGAAACTGACAGTAACAAATAATAGCAGGAGACTTTAACACCCCACTCACACCAATGGACAGATCACCAAAACAGAAAATTAATAAGGAAACACAAGTCTTAAATGATATATTAGATGAAAAGGATCTCATTGATATCCTCAGGACATTCCATCCAAATACAGAAGCATACACCTTATTCTCAAGTGCACATGGAACATTCTCCAGGATAGATCACATCTTGAGTCACAAATCAAAGCTCGGTAAACTTAAGAAAATCAAAATAATATCAAGCATCTTATCTGACCCCAATGCTATGAGAATAGACATCAATTATAAGAAAAAAAAAACTGTAAGAAACACAAACACATGGAGACTGAACTGTATTTCTAAATAACCAACAGGTTATGAAGAAATCAAAGAACTTCTAGAAACAAATGACAATGAAAACACACCCACTCAAAACCTATGGGACACAACAACAACAAAAAAAACCTATGGGACACAGCAAAAGCAGTTCTAGGAGGGAAGTCTATAGCAACACAATCCTACCTCAAGGAACAAGAAAAACATCGAATAGACAACCTAACTTCACACCAAAAACAACTGGAAAAAGAAGAAAGACAACGACAACAACAAAATCCCAAAATGGGTAGAAGGAAAGAAATCATAAAGATCCGAGCAGAAATAAACGAAAAAGGAATGAAAGAAACAATAGCAAAGAGTAATAAAACGAAAAACTGGTTCTTTGAGAAGATAAACAAAACTAACAAACCTTTGGCCAGACTCATCAAGAAAAAAAAGAGAGAAGAATCAAATCAACAAAATTAGAAATGAGGCAGGAGAGGGTACGGCAGACAAGGCAGAAATAAAAAGGATTATAAGAGACTGTTACGAACAACAACTATATGGCAATAAAATGGATAACCTGGAAGAAACGGAAAATTCTTAGAAAAGTTCAGTCTTCCAAGATTGAACCAGGAAACAATAGAAATTATGAACAACCCAATTACAAGCACTGAAATGGAAGCTGTGATCAAAAATCTCCCAAGAAACAAAAGCTCAGGACCGGATGGCTTCACAGGAGAATTCTATCAAACAATTTTTTATTGAAGGATAATTGCTTTACAGAATTTTGTTGTTTTCTGTCAAACCTCAACATGAATCAGCCATAGGTATACGTATGCCCTCCCTTTTGAACTTCCCTCCCATCTTCCTCCCCATCCCACCCATCTAGGTTGATACAGAGCCCCTGTTTGAGTTTCCTTAGCCATACAGCAAATTCCCATTAGCTATCTATTTTACATATGGTAGTGTAAGTTTCCATATTACTCCTTCCATACATCTCACCATCTCCTCCCCTCTCCACATGTCCATAAGTCTATTCTCTATGTCTGTTTCTCCACTGCTGCTCTGTAAGTAAATTCCCAGTACCATTTTTCTAGATTCCATATATATGCATTAGAATATGATATTTATCTTTCTCTTTCTGACTTACTTCACTCTAGGTTCATCTCCCCAACTAGAACTAACTCAAATACATTCCTTTTTATGGCTGAGTAAAATTCTATTGTGTGTATGTACCACAACTTCTTTATCCATTCATCTGTTGATGTATATCTAAGGTTGCTTCCATGTTCTAGCTATTGTAAACAGTGCTGCAATGAACACGGATACACGTGTCTTTTTTCAATTTTGGTTTCCTCAGGGTATATGCCTAGGAGTGGGATTGCTGGGTCATATGGTGGTTTTATTCCTAGTTTTTTAAGGAATCTCCATACCATCTTCCATAGTAGCTGTATCCTTCAATAAAAAATAATTTAAAAAAAAACCACAATACAGCCAAATTTGATGAGGCCTACCATCACAAATCCTGAGTTCCAGGACCTGGGGGCAAATTGTTGTTGTTTAGTCCCTAGTGTTTCTGACTCTTTTCAACTCCAGGCTCCTCTGTCCAAGGGATTTTCCAGGCAAGAATACTGGATTGGGTTGCCATTTCATTCTGCAGGGTATCTTTCTGACCCAGGGATCGAACCCAAGTCTTCTGCATTGCAGGTGGATTTTTTACTGCTGAACCACCAGCAAAGCCCCTGGTGAAGAATATCAGTTTTGAAAGAGGGGCTGCTGGCTGCCTAACAAAGCAGGCCTGCTCCCCAAATACCCGTGTTGTGCTCCTCAGCCTCCAGGTGCCACATACGACAGCCACGGTGCCACCCCTGTGGAGGGCACAGGCAATAAACCTTGGAGGAGTCCCTGCTGAGTGCAGAGTATAACAGCCCTGGAAGCAGTTACAGCTCCATCTAGATTTGGAAGAGGGAAGCCTCCCAGAGCAGTGTGCTCAGGATGGGGAGGGGCCACAGTAGAGAGGCCCGCATTAGGTCAGTGACCAGTGGGGCTGTAAGGGCAGGGTTGCTCCTGAGACCACAGCCCCAGAGCAGGCGGACATGAGACTGTAGCCTGTGAGAACTGCCCAGTAGGCTGTGTCTAGCAAAGCTGTGCAGATGGGGCCACTCCTAGGCTTGGGGGCCCACTGCCCACCCCAGTGTGTCCAGAGATGGGCAGTAAGGTTTTGGACTTGCTTGGAAACTATTTACCCTTTCTTCTTCCCTATTTCTCCCTTCAGAATGGAAATGTCTATCCCATGTCTGTCCCTCCACTGTATTTTAGAAGCACCTAAGGAGTTTGATTTCATAATTCATAACCAGAGGGCAGTTTGCCTAAGGATGAATGTCTCACCCATATTTGATTTAGATGGTATCTAGATGAGATTTGACATTAGACTTAAAAAAAAATTTTTTTTTTAATTTGGCTGCAATGGGTCTTGGTTGCAGCATTTCAGGATCTATAACTGCAGCACACAGGATCTATCTCCTTGACCACAGATTGAATCTAGACCCTCTGGATTGGGGTGTGAAGTCTCAACCACTGGACCACCAGGGAAGTCCCTTATTGTTCTTCAGTTGCTCAGTCATGCCCGACTCTTTGCAACCCCATGGACTGCAGCACGCCAGGCTTCCCTGTCCTTGACCATCTCCCAGAGTTTGCTCAAACTCTTGTCCATTGAGTCAGTGATGCCATCCAACCATCTCATTCTCTGTTGTCTCCTTCTCCTCCTGTGTTCAATCTTTCCAAGCATCAAGGTCTTTTCCAGTGAGTCTGCTCTTCACATAATTTCCTTTAGAATGGACTGGTTCGGTCTCCTTGCAGTCCAAGGGACTCTCAAGAGTCTTCTCCAACACCACAGTTCAAAAGCATCAATTCTTTCGTTCTCAGTCTTTGTTATGGCCCAACTCTCACATACATACCTGACTACTGGAAAACCATAGCTTTGACTATACACACCTTTGTTGGAAAAGTAATGTCTCTGCTTTCAAATATGCTGTTTGTCATAACTTTTCTTGCAACGAGCAAGCATCTTTTAATTCCATGGCTGCAGTCATTGTCTACAGTGATTTGGGACCCAAAGAAAATAAAATCTGTCACTATTTCTACTTTTTCCCCTTCTATTTGCCATGAAGTGATGGGACCGGCTGCCATGATCTTAGTTTTTTGAATGTTGAGTTTTAAGCCAGCTTTTTCACTCTCCTCTTTCCCCTCATCAAGAGGATCTTTAGTTTCTTTTTGCTTTCTGACATTCAGTTCAGTTGCTCAGTCATGTCTGACTCGCAACCCCATGGACTGCAGCACACCAGGCCTCCCTGTCCATTGACAACTCCCAGAGTCTACCCAAACTCATGTCCATTGAGTCAGTGATACCATCTAACCATCTCATCCTCTGTCATCCCCTTCTCCTCCTGCTCTCAATCTTTCCCAACATCAGGATCTTTTCAAATGACTCAGTTCTTCGCATCAGGTGGCCAAAGTATTGGGAGTTTTCACTTCAACATCGCTCCTTCCATTGAACACCCAGGACTGATCTCCTTTAGGATGGACTGGTTGGATCTCCTTGCAGTCCAAGGGACTCCCAAGAGTCTTCTCCAACACCACAGTTCAAAAGCATCAATTCCTCCGCACTCAGCTTTCTTTATAGTCCAACTCTCACATCCATACATGACCACTGGAAAAACCATAGCCTTGACTAGATGGACCTTTATTGGCAAAGTAATATCTCTGCTTTTTAATATGCTGTCTAGGTTGGTCATAACTTTCCTTCAAAGGAGTAAGTGTCTTTTAATTTCATGGCTGCAATCACCATCTGCAGTGATTTTGGAGCCCAAAAAAATAAAGTCTGACACTGTTTCCACTGTTTCCCCATCTACTTGCCATGAAATGATGGGACCAGGTGCCATGATCTTAGTTTTCTGAATGTTGAGCTTTAAGCCAACTTTTTTCACTCTTCTGTTTCCCTTTCATCAAGAGGCTTTTTAGTTCCTCTTCATTTTCTGCCATAAGGGTGGTGCCATCTGCATATCTGAGGTGATTGATATTTCTCCCAGAAATCTTGATTCCAGCTTATGCTACATCCAGCCCAGAGTTTCTCATGATGTACTCTGCATAGAAGTTAAATAAGCAGGGTGACAACATACAGCCTTGAAGTACTCCTTTTCCTATTTGGAAACATATGTGTCGTTCCATGTCCAGTTCTAACTGTTGTTTCCTGACCTGCATACAGATTTCTCAAGAGGCAGGTCAGGTGGTCTGGTATTCCCATCTCTTTCAGAATTTTTCACAGTTTATTGTGATCCACACAGTCTAAGGCTTTGGCATAGTCAATAAAGCAGAAATAGATGTTTTTCTGGAACTCTCTTGCTTTTTCGATGATCCAGCACATGTTGGCAATTTGATTTCTGGTTCCTCTGCCTTTTCTAAAACCAGCTTGAACATCTGCAAGTTCACAGTTCATGTATTGCTGAAGCCTGGCTAGGAGAATTTTGAGTATTACTTTGCTAGCGTGTGAGATGAGTACAATTGTGCAGTAGTTTGAGCATTCTTTGGCATTGCCTTTCTTTGGGATTGGAATGAAAATGGATCTTTTCTAGTCCCGTGGCCATTGCTGAGTTTTCCAAATTTGCTGGCATTTTGAGTGCAGCACTTTCACAGCCTCATCTTTTAGGATTTGAAATAGCTCAACTGGAATTCCATCAGCTTTGTTTGTAGTGATGCTTCCTAAGGCCCACTTGACTTCACATTCCAAAATATCTGGCTCTAGGTGAGTGATCACACCATCCTGATTATCTGGGTCATGATCTTTTTTGTACGTTCTTCTGTGTATTCTTGACACCTTTTCTTAATATCTTCTGCTTCTGTTATGGCCCTACCATTTCTGTCCTTTATTGAGCCCATCTTTGCATGAAATGTTCCCTTGGTATCCCTAATTTTCCTGAATAGATCTGTAGTCTTTCCCATTCTATTGTTTTCCTCTATTTCTTTGCACTGATCACTAAGGCAGGCTTTCTTATCTCTCCTGGCTATTCTTTGGAACTCTGCATTCAAATGGGTATATCTTCCCTTTTCTCCTTTGCTTTTTGCTTCTCATCTTTTCACAGCTATTTGTAAGGCCTCCTCAGACAGCCATTTTGCTTTTTTGCATTTCTTTTTCTTGGGGATGGTCTTGCTCCCTGTCTCCTATACAATGTCATGAACCTCCATCCATAGTTCATCAGGCACTCTTGTCTATCAGATCTAGTCCCTTAAATCTATTTCTCACTTCCACTGTATAATCATAAGGGATTTGATTTAGGTCATAATTGAATGGTCTAGTGGTTTTCCCTACTTTCTTCAGTTTGAGTCTGAATTTGGCAATAAGGAGTTCATGATCTGAGCCACAGTCAGCTCCTGGTTTTGTTTTTGCTGTCTGTATAGAGCTTCTCCATCTTTGGCTGCAAAGAATATAATCAATCTGATTTCAGTGTTGGCCATCTGGTGATGTCCATGTGTAGAGCCTTCTCTTGTGTTGTTTGAAGAGGGTGTTTGCTATGACCAATGCATTCTCTTGGCAGAACTCTATTAGCCTTTGCCCTGCTTCAGTCTATACTCCAAGGCCAAATTTGCCTGTTACTCTAGGTGTTTCTTAACTTCCTATTTTTGCATTCCAGTCCCCTGTAATGAAAAGGACATCTTTTTGGGGTTTTACTTCTAAAAGGTCTTTTAGGTCTTCTGTCTGACATTAGAGTGGTGTTATCTGCATATCTGAGGTTATTGATATTTCTCCTGGCAATCTTGATTCCAGCTTGTGTTTCAGGCAGCTTGGCATTTTACACAATATACTCTGCATAGAAGTTATATAGGCCAGGTAACAATATAGAACCTTGAGTACTACTTCCTTATTTTGAACCAGTCCATTGTTCCATGTTTAGTTCTAACTGTTGCTTCTTGACCTGCATACAGGTTTCTCAGGAGACAAGTAGGTGGTCTTGTATTCCCATCTCTTTAAGAATTTTCCACAGTTTGTTGTGATCCACACAGTCAAAGGCTTTAACATAGTCAATGAAGCACAAGTCATGTTTTTCTGAAATTCCTTTGCTTTTCTGTGATCCAATGGATACAGGCAATTTTATCTCTGGTTCCTGTGCCTTTTCTAAATCCAGCTTGTACATCTGGAATTTCCTGGCTCACATACTGCTGAAGTCTACCTTGAAGGATTTTGAGCATAAGCTTGCTAGCATGTGAAATGAGTGCTATTGTATGGTAGTTTGAATATTCTTTGGCATTGCCCTGCTTTGGGATTGAAATGAAAACTGACCTTTTCCAGTTCTGTGGCCATGCTGAGTGTTCCAAATTTCCTCTTATATTGAGTGCAGCACTTTAACAATATCATCTTCTAGGATTTTAAAAACAGCTGGCATTCCAGGGAAGTCCCTGGACTTAGACTCTTGAGTTGATGCTGAGACAAGACTTCTGGGTTGTTGAAATGGAATGAATGCATTCTGCATGTGAGGAGGACATGAATTTTGGAGAGCCAGGTATGGAATGTTAAGTACTCTGAATGCTTGGGTCCTCCCCAAATTCATATGTAGAATCTCCAAAGATGACTGTTGGGCCTGTGGGAGGTGACTAGGTCACCAGTGCAAAGCCTTCATTAACGCTATTCATGCCAATTCAAGAGATGGTCCAGAAAGACCCTTTGCCCTTTACACCACATAAGGGCAGAGTGAGAAGGTGCCAGCTACAAACCAGGAAGTGGGCCCTCACCCAACCATGTCTGCACCTTGATCTTGGATGGTCCCGCTTTTAGAACTGTGAGAAATAAATTTCCATTGTTTATAAGCTACCTAGCATATGGTATTTTGTTATAGTAATCTTATAAATTAAGACACAACTAAAAGAGTCTTAATAGTTACATTCAAGTTAAGAGTTAAATGACAGAGAGCAGATAAAAAATACTTGCTACATAAATAACAGAAAACAGAACATAAAATAATTCTTCAAATTAATTAAAACAGCTACCTAAGAGAAAAATGGGCAAAAGAAATTAACAGACAATTTATGGAAGTAATATAAATGAATTTTATGAAAGGAGTTCAATCTCACTGGTAATCTAGGAAATATGTCAACTATGTAACATGATTTTTAAAAATATAATTGAGAAAAATTTAAAGGATGGATAAGATCCATTAATAAGATTGTGGGCAGTCTTTTTCCTATACCCTTGGCAAGAGAATAAACTAGTAAAACCTTTTTAAGAGAAGATAATGTGGTAGTATCCATCAGAATTTTAAATATGCGTACCCTTCAGTCCAGTATTTCTTTGTCTAGGCTTCAGTTCTTGAGAAGCACTCACATATATGCCCAGAGACAAGTACAAAGGCATTTTCTATAGCATTGTTTCTAATAGCCAAATATCAGGATTGGTTAGGTCAATTATGGTAGACATCTATGCAGCATTTAGAGATTGAAGTAGATCTTTATATTTTCGACTTGGAAAATCTCCAAAATACATATTTAAAATAAAAACAATTACAAAATAATATGTGTACAGATATCCTATTTATATAACAAAAATTATTTACATTGGAAAATACAGATAGATATATATATATAGAAAAATTAAGAAGGATACACAGCAACTCTCAACAGAGTCGACTCCCATTTATTAACATCAAGAGATGGGTGAACTAGGACTCTTAACTTCTCACCCTATGTGTGTGTTTGTGCGCGGGCATTTCTGACTCTTTGCAACCCCATGTCTATAGCCTGCCAGGCTCCTCTGTTCATTAAATTTTCCAGGTAAGAATACTGAAGTGGGTTGTCATTTCCTACTCCAGGGGATCTTCCCAACCCAGGGACTGAACCCAAGATTCTTGCGTCTCCTGCATTGACAGGTGGATTCTTTACCACTGAACCACCTGGGAAGCCCCTTTTACCCTGTGAAGTGAAGTGAAGTTGCTCAGTCGTGTCCGACTCTTTGTGACCCCATGGGCTGTAGCCTACCAGGCTTCTCCATCCATGGGATTTTCCAGGCAAGAATACTGGAGTGGGTTGCCATTTCCTTCTCCAGGAGATCTTCCTGACCCAGGGATTGAATCCAGGTCTCCTGCATTGCAGGCAGACGCTTTACCATCTGAGCCAAAACCTCTATTAATATCTTTCAATTATTCAGGACCTTTCTTAAGCATATACTACCCAAATATCACCAGGCTTCACAATAGTATGGCTTTTGTTAGTGTTAGTTCCAAGTGAGAAAATGTAAGAACATGGAAAACACTTGTCTTTGTGCCATCCTTTGCCAGGGCCACTTGCACTGCTGGGGTCACTAAGTGCTGCAGTTACAAAGTGCTGCTTAAGCCCCAGCAGCTTACAACACAATCATGGCTTCACATTTGAACCACAGCCCTATGCCTCACTCAGGCCACTGTTTCCTCTCCAGTGTCAGCTCTTTGGCAACCTTGAGGACCCACACTCATCCTTCCTCTGAAAGTGGGCAGGAATGTGACTTTTCTTTGTAGACTGGACTCCCTTAGGGGTTCTAAAAGCAGAGTGGACTGGGCCTTAAGGTGTTATAGCCCTTTCTAGCTTTACAGACACACACCCCTTCTCCCACCAGAGTATATCTTCTTAGAGAGGATAGCTAGGTGGTCACTTTCAAATAACAAAAGCCACAAAAGACTCAGAGTTACCGGACTCCCCTACCAGCGGCTAAGACTCCCTGCTCCCCATGCAGGGGTTCCCAGGTTCAATCCCTGTTCAGGAAACAAGATCCCTCATGCTGTAATAACCCCCGAGGCAGCCAAATTAATAAATAAAATATAAACTCAGAATTACTTATGGAGGAATTAATCATGCACATATTCATGCACAGGTGAGAAATGACTTTTGTGCAAAGTCATTCTTGGTAGCATCGTTTGTAGTAGTCAGAGATTTCTAGCCAGAGGTTAGAAACAACTCACGTCTGTCCAAAAGAAATGGTTAAATAACGATACATCCACACCATAGATCATTAAGCAGCAGTTAAAAAAGAATGAGGAAACTTTCTTTATACCAACAGGGAAAGAAGCCCAAGATAAACAAACAAAAAGAGAGGTGCAGAATAATATGTAAAATATGCTACCTTTGTAAACAAATGAAGAACAATAAGAATCTATGTTTGGCTTTGCTTGTATTTGCTTGAAGAAACTATGGAAATTGACACAGGACATGAAGGACAGTTACCAGTCTAGGAACTGGGTGAGATTTGATCAAATAGAGGGCCAAACAGTAGGACAGGAGAGAGACCCTTTATTGTATGTGTGTGTGCATGCGTGCTGTTGCTTCCGTTGTGTCCGACTCTTTGCAACCCTGGTAACCTACTAGCCCCCTCTGTCCATGGGATTCTCCAGGCAAGAACACTGGAGTGGTTGCCATGCCCTCCTCCAGGGAATCTTCCCAACTCAGGGATGGAACCTGTATCTCCTGTGTCTCCTACATTGGCAGGTGGATTCTTTACCTTCTCTACCACTGCACCACATGGTGTATCTTTTCATATTCTTTGATCTATAAACCATATTTATGTTTTACCTATTTAGTCTTTAGATTTTCTTGTCTTTAAGGTCAGGTCCTTCTCATGGAGCCATGCACATGAAATCCTTGCAAGTTAGCTTCTGGCCCCAATCCTTGTTGTTTTGTTCTCTCAGGAGGTTCTTCTAGGGATTTGTACATTCAGTCAGTGTAAATGGGTGTGAGAGCGAGAGAACACAGACCTTTTCTCCTTGATCTCCCCTTGCTCAGGATATGGAACTTTGTTTTACACACCCACAAAGACAAATGTGTATATAATAACATGTATCATATTTACATAAATGAATTTGCTTTGAGTTACAAATACCAGAAGTTCAACTCAAATAACTATAATAATTTTTAGATTGCCTATGAGAGTGCTGACAAAGGTCCATCTAGTCAAAGCTATGGTTTCTCCAGTAGTCATGTATGGATGTGAGAGTTGGACTATAAAGAAAGCTGAGGACAGAAGAATTGATGCTTTTGAAGTATGGTGTTGGAGAAGACTCTTGAGCATCCCTTGGACTGCAAGGAGATCCAACCAGTCGATTCTAAAGGAGATCAGTCCTGAATATTCATTGGAAGGACTGATGTTGAAGCTGAAGCTCCAATACTTTGTGCCGGGGTCCAGCCCTGGTGGATCCAGGGTGATTCGAAGGTGGGGATGGAGTCAGCGTCCTGGGAAATAACTTATTTAATTACAGATAGAGAGGGATTAGAAAATTAGCAGAGAAAAAGAGGCTGAATAACTTGGTTTGCATGGAATACCAATCACCACCTACGTAGGCCGCAGGTGTCTTCCCATTCTCCCGAAGGAGAGGAGGCACTGAGGCCCCCCCGGGTCTGATCTTAGAAGCCCAGGCAAAATTAGCAGGCTTGGTGGGTACCTATGCCCCAGATGGGAATTCGGCCAGAAAATAGTAGAAGAGAAAAAGAGGCTGAATAACTTGGTTTACGTGGGATACCAATAAAATTCCAAGACAAGGAACTTGCACCATCTACGTTGGGCCACTGGTGCCACTTGAATATCGGAAGGTGCCCCTCTTTGGGCTCCTTCTTGCGTGGGCTTGAAAGCTGGGGCAAGTAAGTAGACATGGTGAGCACCCACGCTCCAGATGGGAATTCAGCCAGAAAAACGGGGAGCAAGAAAGAAGTGACATGGGGGAATCAGACTTTCTGGAAACTGATCCCATTTTTTTTATTTTTTAGGTTTGCTTATATACCTTTTGTTACACATAGGGATGAATACAGAGTCACGTGGGGGTCAGCAGTCCTGACCTTTATCAAAATCAGGTGCTTCACATAAAAAAAAGATCTTACGGGTTTTAAATCATGTTCTGGCCATGAAGCCTGCTGACATTTTACAACCCTTTCTTTCTGATAACCAAAAAACGTATTTTTTCCAAGGGTGTTCTTTTTTAAAACCAGGCACCACCCTCCAAATAAAGTTGCATTCCTATAGGGTGAGGGTATAGTGAGTTACAATCAAGAAAGAAATTTATTTAACCCAAGGTTAACATGATTAATCTTAAAGGTTAACACTTATTTCTCCTATATACTTAAAAGTTAATACTTATTTCTCCTATATGTTAGTTATATTCATTATAAGGGCAGGGAATATGGAGATTTAGCAGCAAACATCAGCCCAACAAATGAAAATCCTTTCACCAATGTTCCCCTTAAGATCTATTTAGTCTTAAGATAGTGATAAAGTTACATTTTTACATAGCAAGGACACAGTGATTTATAACAAAGTACAGTGATCTATTACAAAAGAGAAAATTCATTCACTCAAAAAGTCTAGTACTGCTAACCTTAAAAACTACTATATTTCCTTTTCTATATTCCAAATACATTGATTAATATATTCCCAGGTGCCTAAGGATATGGAGGTCTGGCGGCAATCATTGACTCAACAATGAGAAAAGCCCTATGCTAATTAAGACTCTCAAAATACTCCCAAACTCTCTGTGCTGTTTATGGTTGAGAGGTAGTAAACAATCATGTGCATCGTGGCAGGAGTATGGATAATCCTGTCACACAAGCTAGTCTGTCAGCAGAGAGGTTTGACCTGAGACACCCTTGTCCCACCCAGGGCAGGGAATTAGCAGCAATTATTGGCACAACAAATGAAAAACCCTTCACCAATATAATTCCTAACCAACCCACTATACTGACAATTTCCCAAAAGAATTTGCCTTTAGTAAGTCTAAAACATCTCGTGCCTCTCAGGTTGGGAGGCTGTAAACAATCACATGTGGCCGGACGAACTTACACAGGCAGGCTAGATAACCTTCAGAGGAGTCCGTAAGCTGAAACACTCTTGTCATGCCCAGGAATTTTTATTGACTTGGAGCTGCAAGTTAACTCCTTCTCCAAGAGAAATGGTGATGGGGGAGAGCCCCCCGTAAAGTCAGAGGTATAGGTGAGAGCATAAAACAGACTCTGGTTTTGAGGGTAGATGCTGGGGAACAGGGGGTTTCCTGAGGCTTGATCACACCTTTGCGTATGCCAAGCCTCCTTCTTCATAACCTTTGCCATGGGCGGAGTTCCTCATGCTGGCCCCTGGCAACTTTGGCCACCTGTTACGAAGAGCTGACTTATTGGAAAAGACCCTGATGCTGGGAAGGATTGAAGATGGGCAGAAGGGGATGACAGAGGATGAGATGGTTGAATGGCATCACCCACTCAATGGAAATGAGTTTGAGCAAGCTCTGGGAGTTGGTGATGGACAGGGAAGCCTGGCATGCTGCAGTCCACGGGGTCACAAAGAGATGGACACGACTGAACAACTGAACTGAACTGATAAGATTACCTGTGGACA